>NW_014569599.1:545267-627193 GCF_001313835.1 Polistes canadensis
AACACAAAAAAAAAAGAAACGAGAACAGAAGAATGTGTCGACGATGGATTTGGAAAATTTGTGAGACCTCCTCTTATATTAGAAATAAAGAAATAATAATCCTCTTCTCTTTAATGATATATGAAAATAAAAAAAGGGGATGCTTGAAAAGAGAGAAAAAGAGAGAGAAAAAAAATCTTCTTCGATATAAGATTGGAAGAAGTAAGGAAAGCACGTGATTGCTAAACGCGCGTGGGTCTCGCGATTAGAGAGGGCACGAAAGGAAGATTCTACGTGCGAAGGAAGTACCGATACTATGCTGGACTATGCGCATGGTGAAAAAGGGTGGTTAGTTGAGGAGGAGGAAGGATCTGCTTGGGAAAATGGTAGAGGTAGAGGTGGAGAAGGTGTAGAAAACGCACGCACACCTATGCACTACGAGGCGCTACGTTCGCTAAATTTGTCCCTTCTTCCGGTCTCTCTCTCTACCTATCTATTTATCTATCCATCTATCTATCTATCAATCTTTATCACCATCTCTACCACTATTTCTATCTCTCTCTCTCTCTCTCTCTCTCTCTGTTACACACTCGAGTTGGATACACGCGATGGCGAACGTTACGTGTGCTCGAGTTTTCATCGGCGCGCACGCGATACCCCTTTTCAAAGAGGGGAAAAGGGTGGTAGGGCGGGAGGGGGTGGGAAGGGGAGAATTGTAGGGTTGGTTGATTTGGTGAAGGTGGACTTGGTAGAGAGATAGATGGAGGTGATGGTGGTGCCGATGGTGTTGGTGCTGGTGGTAGTGGTGCTGGTGGTGGTGTTAGTGGTGGTAGTAGTGGTGGTACCGAAGCTTTAAGGGTAGGGGGATGGTTTGGCGAAGCAAACGTTTCATCGGCAACGCCGCATTGCAGATCTGCTGCGCTGACGCGCAACGAAACCTAGCCTAACCTTTCTTGCGCGCCTTCCTTCGTCGTTCGTAGTCGACCTACCGACCTACCCATACACGTTTTCTATCTCAAAACTACCCCTCCATCTCTCCCACTCTTCTTCCCTCTCCTCTACTCTATTCCTTTCTTTTTTTCCCTTTTGGGTATTACCCTTTTTTTATTCTTCTTGGATCGATTAAAACGTTCGATATTTCTTTAACGTTGTTGGAAATTAGGGCTCTATACTATCGCGTTCGAAACTATACTATTATCATTATTACTGTTATTACTATTACTACTACTACTACTACTACTACTACTATTGCTATTACTTATTCTTCTCTTCTTCTACGTTAGTTTTTATTTTATTTTTTTCTGCCTCGTATTTTCCTTATTGAACGTTGGTATCCGGTTGACACTATTTTCCTCTCAAATAAGCTTTTCCAATAATTGTCGGGTTTTATCGACTTAACTTACCCCCCACCCCCACCCCTCCCTCCCTCTCTTTCTCTCTCTTTCTCTTTTTCTCTAATCGTTACACTCTCTAACGCGTTTAATCGTAGCAGTTTATCGCAAAACGAACGATTCAACGAAGATCGCAAACTACCGGAACCTCTCTCGTGACCCCCTTCCCCTATTTCCCTCCCTCACCCCATCACCCTCTCTCTCTTTAGCTTTTTTTCTGTCTTCCTCTTTTCCGGCCTTTTCCAGCACGTAAACTTTGAAGCAGCCATCTCTACCTCTTCTACCTCTTTTAACCACCCAAACCTAACAACCCTCGTAGCTTCGACTAAAAGGTTTCCGTGTGTGGTACGATTTCGAAGCGATTATCTCTACCACGACTGCATGACCGATGAATCGATTAGCGTGTGTTGTTTCGTGCACGAATAGCGTGTTTAAGCGTCTAGTCAACGTGAAAAACCTTGTCTTCCTCCCCTTATCTACTATTTTTATCTTATTTCATTATTTCAAAAACTTTTACATATATAGTTATTTATATATATATATACATACATATAATTATATATGGTAATTTTTATAACTCCTACGTACAATGTATCCTTACGTATAAATGTATAATTAGTTTTATATCTATATAGTATATACAAAAAAAAGATATTATTATCTTACCCTTTTCAACTCGTACGATAAGTATTATCCTAAAAGATAGTTCTTCACGTGTAACACGTAACCACCGGATTCTCAAGAGGATGAATATATATATTTTGTTTTATATATATATATATATATTCATTCACACCATAGTTTCTTCTCTCTCTCTCTCTCCCCCCCTTTCTCTCTCTTTCTCTCTCTCTTACCCTCTCTCTTTTATTATTTCGAGTGCACGCGAGACACGTTGCGGGTAAAATCTTACACCTTTACTTCCGTAACCGTTGTTTCAAAAAACCAAACTTGCACGCAACGTTTTTTGTTTTTCTCTCTATTATCCCCCCAACTCCCCCTAAAGCAAAGGAGGACGGATATTACGAGATATGGGGGTTTGATAGAAAATGAAAAAGAGTGTGCAATATAGAATGGAAGAAAATAAAATCTGTCGTAAGGTAAGGTGGTGGTGGTCAGGTAAAAAAAAAAAAAAACCACAAACTTGGAAAAATATGATAGAAAGATAGATTGAAATTAGGTACTAGAGAAAATATAAACGAATGGAAATAGTTAGAGAGACAGATGATGGTTAAACGGATAAATGGAAAGATAGACGAATAGATAGATGGATAGATAGAAAAGGAAAGAGAAAGAGAAAGAGGGAAATAGAGCAAAACAGCTTGGTTCGCTGCTAAAATTTCACTGGCCGCTCGCGGACGACTTTCTCTCCCCCGTTCGTTCGTTAGACGTCGTTTCCTCTCTCTCTCTTTCTCTCTCTCACACTCTCTTCCCATACATGTATGTATGTGTGTGTGTGTCTCTTTATCGTGTAGAAGAGCGGGAAATACGTGCAACGAGGCGAACACGTCATTGAATTCGTGCCAAGGGTAATATGGATTCTGCGGCATGCGATCTCGAAAGCTTTTCGGGGAGAAATAGAAGAGGAGAGAGAGAGAGAGAGAGAGAAAGATAGATAGAATAGGAGATACAGTATATGTATGAGACAGAGAGAGAGAGAGAGAGAGACGAGACGATATTCCTTCGCTCGATCTTTCTTCTTCAACGTGTCCCAATTGTCAGTGGCGTGCGCGCCCTTGTGTCTCACATAAGTGCCCGCAAACGGGCATTTTCGGCACGGCGCCATGCGAAGTATAAGCTCCGAGAAAAAGATAAGGTTGTGGTGGTGGTGGTGGTGGTGGTGATGATGATGATGGTGGGAGTAACGATTAAACTGATGGAGGGGGATGATATGCAAAAGTTATCGCGAGACATCCCGTTAACCCCAACCCCCACCCTCCTCTCCGTTACTTTCCTTTTTAAAATCTTTTCTTCTTCTTCTTCTTTTTCTTCTTTTTCTTCTTCTTTTTTCTTTTTTAATCATTTTTAATAACTTATTACAGTACTTTATTCGATTATTAATTACACTCTTAAGTTGTGATTCATCTAGTAGGTACAATTGCGGTCGCAAATATCGATACAATGTTTCATATTTTTTTTTTTTTTTTCTTTTTTTCTTTTTCTTTCTTTCATTTTTTTGTTTCTTTTTTTTTTTTCAATATAATAACCATGTTCGTTTCTCTTGTATATGACATGTGTATGTATGTATGTATGTGTATGTATGCGCGCGTGTGATTTATCATTATTATTATTATTATTATTATTATTATTATTATTATTATTATCATTATTATTATTATTATCATTATTATTATTATTATTATTATTATTATTATTTTATTAGGGTTTTCTTTCTTTCTTAGTAAGGCCACGATCCACGAACGAGAAATCAAAAAAGAGAGACTGAAATTATACAATCCTTTCCAGCGAGCGTTTTTTTTCTTTTTGTTTCTTTAGTGTTTATCCTTTTCCTAAGTAATAAAGGATCTATTTATATATGATATATATGTATGCATATGTATCAACTAAACGTCGTTTATAGAAGCGGCAGTCTTTTACATGCTCTCGTTCTGTCCTATAACGTGAGAATGGTAAAATCGATTCTATTAAAAAAGCTTTTTCTTCAATTTTCCGCCATCATCCTATTTTTTCTTTTCTTTTTAATTTATTTATATTCGAAGTTTTATTTAATAATAATAAAAAAAAGAAAATCAAACGACGACTCTTCTTCTCGTGGACCGTGGGTTAAACGCGCCGGTCGTTGATTGACTTAATGCTGTAAAATATTCTCCAAAATGATTTTTTTTTTTTTAAAAAGAAACCGATAAAATATAATAAAAGATGAGATAAAAACGATGAAGAGAGCTGCTTTCGAGATTCCTTACGATTAGTTTACGTTACATATCTTAACAAATCTTACTTTCTAAAACTTTGGTCGGAATTAGCTGTTCGCCCATTTAACGGGGCGGCACTTCGAGGATCGTCTAAAACTGCGTTTGCATGTTTTACTTTCTTGCCGTTGTTTACAAAAAAAAAAAAAAAGCGCCGTGAATATAACGCGAAAAATAACAAGAATAAATCGGAACGATGTTAAATGGTATAGAAATAGAAGAAATAGAAAAGGGAGAGAAAAAACGATGAGATTACAAATGCGTAATGCATAATAATATGTAAAATAAAAACGAAGATAGAAAGTGTATAGTGACAGCAGTGGTGATGTAGTTGTTATGGTTATTGTTAGAAAGTATAAAGTATTAACTTATAACTCGTTAATGCATTTTTATATCCGACAAAGGGATACAACGGTAATTAGAAAAAAGAGAAAGAAAATGATAAAGAGAGAGAGAGAGAGAGAGAAAGAGAGAAGAATATGCATATCCGTATACAACGTTTATAATCACGGCGATATTAGAAAAAAAAAAAAAAAGAAGGTATACGCACGGTGAGACCACGTGACAACACTGTATATTGGGGTTGAGGGTTGGGGGTTGGGGTTGGGGGGTAAAAATAAGCACTCCCTCGATTACGATTATTAATCATATATCGCACACGAATGTCTCGTATCTGGCGATATTAAAGAGAGTAATAACCCGCGGAACTTTGAACGTTGTTGTTAATAATCGTTTTACTCGGAGGATCGTCCAATCTCCGTTCATCCTTAGATGGTCGCCGATCATTTGACCGTCCTCTGACAAGTTGGCAAATTAACCGTGAAGAATACGTTGAGCTCTATCAACGATGCCAATATCAGGAAAACCGCGTACATACACAAACAGGCTCGGCCTACTTTTCGATCTAGTTGAAACTTATTCGAGGCGAAGGCGATGTAGAGTAACATTAACGTCGATAACAGTGATATGGCGCTGTATTCTAAACCACCGGAATTTATGCTGATGTAATGTTTCCCCGGTTGCGTTGGCGAAAACGACGATTTTATTAACCATGGTAGTCCCAAACATAGGAGTATATCGAACGTGTTAGAACCGATCGAATTGCTTATTCCCATCGAGCCGTGTCCTGCAACATGAAAAACAACAACGATGATTAATTATGTCACTCAAATAAATTAAACTTATATATATATATATGTAAGGCACGATTGAAAGATGTATCCTTGTATCGTAGATTTTTGTATCTAAAGTAAAAACCGGATTCCAAATAAATTTCTCGCCGATTGATTTGATTTTTCTTTTTTTTTTTCGAACATCTTTTTATTGATTTTAGTATTTTACCTTGTTTCGCGACGATCACGCTTGAGACTGCTTCCGGTACACTGGTACCAGCCGCGAGGAATGTAATACCCATTACCGAGTCTGGTATCTTCAGTGTATCGCCTGAAATAATAACATATCGCATCGAATCAGTCAGTTGTTAATCTATTTGTTTATTTAACGATCAAATTATTAATCATAATTCTCACCGATAATCGTGATCATCCACGCTACTACGTAACTCAAGGAACCGATCCAAATAATACACATTAAGAACGTAACAGGGAACCAATTTTTAAATCGTGGCTTTTCGCAATCCGGTATCGTGCACATAAATATTAGGTGAATCGGCCAAGTCATAATCCAAGCTGTCTTTCTGATCCATCCGCCACGTGCAGGCCAAACCAATAACTCGTACTCATAATCTGAAATATTCGTCTCAATCATATAATAACGTTATATCATCGAACGTATTTACAAATTTGAATTCGTTCATCTTACTCGGTTCAGGATTTTCCTCCTGTGCTTTGGTACCACCATTTTGAAGTGGTACATCTATCGTTGCTATTTGTTCGACTCGATCGCCGGACGATTGCAACTTATCGGGTCTGGGTAAATGAATCTCATCGGCATCTGTGATACAACATTAAAATTTCCAAATGTTACTTGTCGAAAATAATGACATTAGCAATTTTTGTTGTATTAATTACCGGTTGCGATGCGACAGTCTGTAGACGAGAATTGATCGTTGTTAGTGCGAAATCTCGTACACCGTTGAAATGATTTATCCCAATACATGACAGCAATGTAAACTATGTATAGTAGAACCAGGGTAAGTGCCTCGTACCACTCGACGCGTTCGTCGTGTATGATGCATATTAAAATGGCGACTGTTACACCGTAGGCTAAACAATCCCTGCTAACGGGCCACCAATCTAGTGGTACAACCTGAATCACAGATTGAAAATAAAAATAGAACGATATTTTACCGATATTGATGAAATAAAATACATGAAAGATTTCGGAGTTTCCTTACCATTCCTGCACCGATCCCGCAGCAAGCAGGAACGGCAAGAATATTGAACACCGCCGATCCGACGATTGTTCCAACTCCGATGTCACCTTCGGTAATGAAAGTACCAATCGCGTTGACGAACAATTCTGGTGCGGACGTCGCGGCCGCCATGAACGTCGCACCAGCTACGTCTTTTGACATCGACAGTGCTAACAAAATTGACATAAATAAAAGGAGAAGAGAGAGAGAGGACACGTTCGTAATAAGAATAATTGGAATATTATTTGGTCCGTTGTGATTGTGTTTTATAAATGGTTCGTTCGATCGAACGATCGTTACCTACCGTGACATATTTTTTCTACCGCAGGTACAAAGAATTTATCGCATACGACTGCTAAAGCGATAAATAGATAAAGGGACACTATTACGTGGACAACGACGGCACCGCCTTGCCTCTGTGCCTCGTCAAACAGATCATGTGGAAAATCTTCTATCGCAGGTGGCGTGCAATTTATACCTGCAACAAACAACACAACCCGTCTTTTCTCTCTTCGATTTAACAACTCAGCTGTGAAAGATAACCCGTGCGCTATTCCTATTTCTCACTCCCTTTGATTACACCTATATACCTTGGCCAGTATTTTATCGTGTAAAATTAAATACCGATTATCAAAGAGAAAATGTGCTACTTACAATGATATTTATTACAATATCGTTTGTCGAATTTTTTTCGTGGAAATTCGAGTAACTCGTTATGGTAATGAAATATTATAATCTATGAGAGATGATATATACACGATGATGATCTTGAATCATTGAAGTAACGTCCGTAATGCGAAACAATGCACGTGCATTTGTTTCAAGTTGAATTCCCTCTGAGATTAGATGGATGTACGTGTAAGAGTACTTATACCCAATTTAGATATTTCAAGTAGGGTTCTTGGAATATTTGGGTAAATCGTATTAATGTGTAAGGATTGATTGGCCGAGTCAAAAGTTAGGAGCCGGCCGTTGAGTTTCGTGTTAGGTCGTCGGACAGGAGTTAGCGAGCAGTGAGCAGCACGAGCCGTTTAAATCGTATTGTAGCCTACTTGTAATTATTATCATCATCGTCTGTACGGTAACGGAAAACGAACGGATGTTCCACACCCTCCATACTTGCTACTGCCGTAAAATACACGTTGTACTTTGAGTTACGTAACAGCCACGGGAAACGCGTCAGAGATCTCTAACGTGAAAGAACGACTGAAAAAAAAACGATATTTGTTTCTGTGTGTGTATGGGATTGTATTCGATTATAATTATTATTATTATTTTGAAAAAAATAGACAAATAAGAATAATAATTTATCACGATCGTGCCTTCGAATTGTTTCAACGAGTACTTATCCAAAGATGAGAACAGAACGTGACTTTAATTTCGAATTGATTTTAAAAACAAATAGAGAATGAGAATGAGATCTTGTTTCGTAAAGCTGAACCAGAAGCATTTTAGCTTGGATCTGTAAGGTACGATCATGACGGTGTGCAAACACGTTTAAGAAACGGTGTTGTACGCGGTCATCGAGTTGTCCATCGTGTAGCGTTTTAAGACGGTGATACGCCAAGTAGGAAACGTCTCGTTAAGGTCAGTCATTAGTTCAATTTTACGAAAGCTGCGTGTCGTGGAATTATTTGGCAAACAACTACGTGAGAAAAGCCACTTTGACGGTTAGTGGTGAGGGAAAGGGGGAAGGGATCTGCCATTTTAGATTGTGTTTAAACAATAAGTGCTAACGGGAGGGGTTTATTTGACGACGACGACGACGACGACGACACATTTATTCGCACGTCTCCTTAGAAATGTTGGAAACGACGAAAGATCGTGTGCCCCGTCCCACCCCCCGGAGCCCATTAATAATAGTAATTTTAGTTCTTACGAATGATGAATAAGGATATATAGGACAATGGATCGTAGCAGAGTTAATTTGTTGATTTTTAATGAAACGACAAAAGGGAATGAAATCTAATGTGGTTAGATTTAATCTCTCTCTCTCTCTCTGTAACTTCATCCTTTTTCCTTTTCTCTTTCTATCTAATTTTTTGTTTCTTTTTCTAGTTTCTTTTTTCGTAGTACCTTTTTCTTTTTCTCTTAATGGAGGAGGAGGAGGAGAAGGAGGAGGAAAGGAGATCATTATAAATAAATAAGCGAGTACAAAAGAGAATATATCATAGCTTGTGACACGTGCATACGGGAGTTCGTTCGCATGCGCGTAGCATAAACGTAGCGCAAATGGGACACAAAAAATGTCGGAACACGCGCGCGCGCGCGCATCTCTCTCGGGCTATTTTAATTTGCAGGGGTCAATTGGCCGGCCGGTTGGTCGATTGGTGTCTGTGCGAATTTATACCAATGGATTAAGATCTTTATTTTGTGTTGTAAATCTGTTTCAAGCCCCACACCCCCCGACCCCTCGGCCCTTTCCATCCTCGTTCCCTTTTTCAAGAGGATCTCGTCCATATAACTAAATAAAAAATTACAAAATAAATTATAATCTTTAATAAAACACGCACACGCGCACGCGCGAAGAAGGTAACGGGGGTGGGAGGGTTGGTTATAAAAAAATAAGGAAATGTATAATTCGATACGCGTGGTATATTCTCGAGACGGGGGGGTTGAGGGAGGGTTATACCTTTGCAAAGATTTATTTTTTCTTTCTCGAATACGAATAAAATATTCTCATCCCTTTAAAACACCTTCGACCTGCCTGGTCGATCTTTTTTTTTTGTTTTTCTCGAGGAATATACTCTAATCTCCGGTTAAGTTTTCAAACCGGATATTAGAGGCTTAGAAACTAGAAATAGAAATGGATAGAATCTTTATTAAGTATTCTGGATTAGTACAACCTTAGGATCGCTCAACTGGTACATTGTGAAGAGCAATCAATTATAGGAACGTACGAGGAACAAGAGAGAGACACAGATAGAGAAATAGAGAGAGAGAGAGAGAGAGAGAAGGTGTAGAAAACATAGAATCATATTAAACGATATTTATACGTTATTTTCTTCCCTTATTTTCCAGATAATTTAAATAAAACTATCTACTCATTTGTACAAATTTATTTGAGATAAGAGAAAAGGGGTTCTCTTTCTTTTCTTTATAATTTAAATGAGAAAAATCCTTTTTTTTTTTCGAGTAAGTATATTATTATTTTCCCGTAATTTTTTTCTTTTCTTTTTTTTTTTCCTCATAACACCCAGATACAACATCCTCTTCGTTGTAAAAAGCTTATTTGGAAAAATAAAATTAAAAGCTCCTTTTCTCTCTTACTCTCTGCATTTTCAAGTACGGTAATCTCGTATTTCTTTTCCAGTATATTATTATTATTATTATTATTATTATTATTATTTCTCCCATGTTGTATGTGATACTTATGTTATACTTTATACCGTATCCTCGTTATAAAGCATATCTAAAATAAAAGGAGAACCAAATAATCTCTCTCTCTCTCTGCGAATCTCTTTCATTTTTTGGGTTAAAAAAAAGAAAAGAAAAGAAAAGAATCCTATTTCTTTTCTTCTAACCGTGGCTTTTACTCCCCAACCGTAAGGCTAAACACAGTGGTAGCGTGTAGAATGTGGTGGGTGTATTGGTGACTCGTACCGGTTATACAGCTATGTGGTTGATGTGACTTCCTACCGATTAAGCAACCTAAAGAAGTTAAATTGCTCTCATTCAACTGGCCAGAGTAGATGCCATTCATGCCTAATGTACGTCGTATAAACTAGATATAACGCGACTGGACAACTCGGCCGGTCTCGAGGGTCGATCGCTGACCGAAGACCGGAATCATTTCTTTCTCTCTTTCTATCTCAAATAGAAAAGAAAAAAATAAAAAAAAAAGAGAAAAAAAAAGAAATAAAAAAGAAGATTATAAGATGAAGACTAAGAAGTAGGAGAAGAAGAAGATTATAAGAATATGAAGAAGAAGAAGGAGAAGAAGAAGAAGAAGTAGGAGGAGTAGGAGTAGGAATAGGGGGCAGGGGAGAGGGGGAAAGAATAAAGTGAAGCAACGATATGTACAATACAATAGTTTGAAGAAACGAGAGGTCAGAAAAGAAGAGCGAGGAATGAAAACCTTTGCCCCCTGCCGCCACCACCCCCCTACGCCTCCCCTCTTCGACCCCTTGCCCAACTGGTTAAACTCTAATTGATTTTTATCTCTAGCTTAGGTAATTATTAAGAGTACTTAATTCGCGCTTAAGGCCACGTAAGTGGGGCCCCTTAGAGAACGATCGCCGGGTTAATACGCTAATGACACCACCACCCCCCCGCCAACGTCATCTTCGTCTTCGTCTTCGTCTTCATCGTCGTCAACGTATTTTCTTTTTACCGATGCCGCCCATCATTTCGATATAATTCAACCTGTATCATTATCATCACAAATGGTGGTATTATTATTTAGTACAGAACTGTTTTATTTTTTTTATTTTTGTAGAGTCACCAACAAAAATTTCTTCTCGTCGTCATCGTCGTCGGGTTCGCACGGGGTTTTTTTTTGGTTTTTTTAAATGAATATTTTCAAAATAAAATGAACAAGGATAGGATTCATTATGCGATTTCAAAGTGAAGTTTCAACGCGATAAATACAGACGAATTTTATTTTTCTTTAATATCTTGTGGTGTTCCTTGGTTTCTTTTTTTTTTTCACGGCCACGATACAACGAAATGGAGGAACACGAGTTTTTATAACTCGTTAATCTTCACTTCTAGAAAAGTGTCTATTACGTTTATATGTTTTTTATATATCGTAAAAGTGAGAGAACTCTCTTTAAAATTTGACGATCGATACGTAAAAATATCGCGTGTAAAACGTATAGCGATCATGGGGTAGTTCGTAAAGAAAAGAAAAAAAAAGGAAAGAAAAAAATCACAGAAAAAAAAGATAAAACCCTAGAGATGCGGTAAATCTGATATACTTAAACCCTCGTTAAGTTATACCACCGAGAAATAGATTTGCGTTACGGATTCAAGTTACACTTTTGCGCTTTTCCCGACCAGAAGTATCTCGAGATTCTTGTCTCGTTTATAAAACTTTTCCCCGTTTCTCTATTTCTATCTGTCTTTTTTTATTTATTTCTCTCTCTACTTTCTCTGTCTGTTTAATGTTATAATATATAAGCGTTAGAAGAGAAAAGTTTTTCTTTTTTTTCAAATTGTAATGATAAATAAATTAGATATCGATAGAGTGATATTTGATAAAAATAGGTTGGATTCTATTCTATTCTCGATAAAATTGATTTTAGTTGAAGATAAAAAAGATTTAATAGATAGATAGAGTACGTGTAGTTCGATAAAAAAAAAAAAAAAAAAAAAAAAGTCTCTTCCTCAAAGGAAACAATATTTCTCTTTGATCCGTGTTTGATCATTTTACGTTTGCCGGAGAAAACATCGCTTGAAATCTTTTTTTCCCGAAGAATATCGATTTATCTCTTTCCATTGTCGTCGTCAACTTTGTGATTCCTCAATCTCACGAAGGATAAATTTCATTTTTCAAACAAAGGAACCGTCTCAGGCGAAGAAGAACTACTCCCCCTTCCCAAACCACCCACCCACCCCATATTCCACCAAGTAAATAGAGGAACCCACTAGAAGTATACTTAAAATTGAGAAATTGAAGTACGGATCGAGATAAGTTTGATGAAAATTAGAACGAACGATTCCGAGTGTAAATCTTTCAAAGTTCATCTTTCTTTTGCATTCGAATCGTAGTAATTGAGAGATTAAAAGGTTGTATGAAAATGGAACATTTCAAAAGATCCTGATAACTCTCTCTCTCTCTCTCTTTCCCTTTAATTTTTCTCTCTTTTCAATGAAAATAAAAAACAAAAAAAATCATTAATATAAAAGTGAATAGCAAGGAAAGTTTATAAATCGAAATAATTTGATTTGTACACGTGTATGTTAATAAGAAAAAATAAATTATAATAAAACGTATCGCGTGCTCGAAACGTTCGAATTTTGGAGACGATAAAAAAATAATACAAATCTAAAACAGATGTAAGAAAAAAGAAAATAGAGAAAAAGATAGATCGATGAGAGTAAGTGAGAGAGAGAGAGAAGAAGAAGGGTGAATAATCGATCTTACCGTTAGACCAGGAATGAGTTATCCTCGTAAAATTCGACATGATTTCCAGCAAAGCATATTCTTCCTATCGGTTAGACAATCTCATACGAATAGAAAATCTCTAACAATAATAAATTATTCAAATATATATAAATCACCGAATTATAAATTATATATTATTATTATTATTATAATAATACTATTAACAAAAAGACGAGAGATGATGCTATATATATATAATAATAATAATAATTCTCTATATATTAATATCGTCAGATACTTTTTCTTCTCACTAACAAGAAGGATCCTCTCGTGATCGCGTTAGCGACATTTTTCGATCGTTTTTCAATTAACCGATCGATTCTCATACCGCGTAATTAATCTCTCGCGTGCGAGAAAAAAAAATAATAAAACAAAGACGACAACAACAACAACAACAACAACAACAACAACAAAGTAAAATCTTCTTTTTGATTAACAGATGTTGCGCACACTATCGAACTCTTAAACCCCGTTGTATATGAACGCACGAACGATTTAACGACATTAAATATCGCGATTTCTGGCGTTGATGTCGTCGTCGTCGTCGTCGTTGTTGCAACTATCCGTTCTCTTTCTATAATATCTCTTTTCGAGTACTATACTATCTATCTCGTCCACATCTCTGGACCGAACCGAGAAACGTCACAAACGGAAATGTCTGGATTACAACGCGCTATCGTATTAAATGATGTTTTGCATTAGCTTTGCCGTGATTCGAACGTCGACTTCTCTTTCTCTCTCTCTCTCTCTCTTTCTCTTCTATGTCCTCTCATTTCATTTGCACGTTTTATTTCATCCCCCTCTCTTTATCTATCTATCTCTCTCTCTCTTTACCCCTTTCACTTCCTCTCACTCTAACCATTATCTCTACCACTCCCCCCCTACCCCCTTTCTCTCTCTCTCTCTCTGATTCTCTCATTCAATTAAAGAAGAAGAAGAAGAAGAAGAAGATGGAAATGAAGAGGATATAGTTTTCGTTCACCAGTTCTTCAACAGTTCCCCCCTTTTTTTTTTATTAATTTGTTCTTCCTATTTTGTTGTTGATGTTGTTGTTGTTGTTATTATTGTTATTGTTGTTGTTGTTGAAATTGCTTATATAAATCCCGAATTGGTCATTCAATTGGAGAACTATTTATTCGTGAGAATTACTACCACCACCACCACCACCACCACCATCCCTACCCCAATATGGTTGCCGAATTTTGGAAAAGTAATATTTCGCACCAACCTCCTCCTAGGTCAGACGTATCCATGTTGTCAATCCCGTTGTCACACACATACTACATTAACAACTACTCCGAAGTCCGACATCGTTTGTTGGAATCGCCCCTCCCTCTACTCTTCTCTCTCTCTCCTCTCTCTCTCTCTGTCTCTCTTTTTCATCTCTCTCTCTGGATTTTTCTGTCTCTCTTTGCTTCTGGCTCAGCTCTTCGTCCGCGTCCGCTGAAAATCGTGGCTTTAGATGGGTTGGTTTATATATATGTATGTGTGTGTGTGTGTGTGTGTACATTTCGAAACATTTTTTTTCCGCATGAAAAAGCATCGCCCCGTCGAGTTCGCGAACCTTGCGAGGTGTAGGTGTGCCAGGTACACTTAATATATATTTATATCGATAACGGATTATCGGTGTTTCTTTTTTTTTTATTATTATTATTATTGCTTCATTTATATTACTGCATTTTATTCAATTTTATTCTTTTCTTGTTCTCTTTTTTTCTTTTTTACGTTTGGAGGAAACGTTTAAACGTTCAATTATTTATGAATTATTTTAGAATTATTTTATTATCAGTCTCCTTCCTACTCTCGATTGTGTTTGTGTGTGTGTGTGTGTGTGTATTCGAATATTTTAAATTTATTTATCTAGATTTTAATTATTCGATAAAAGATTTTATTCGATAAAATTGTTTCATTGTCATTAATAATGTTTTTCTCATGGAATTGTGTTACTTTTATAATTAACTTTTATCGAATAAATCTCATGTATTTGTAAGTTTTAAATGAAAATTATTTATATCTTTTCGTTTTAATTTGTTTCATATTAATATTTAAATAATCTCTCCGGTGTGGATTATTATTATTATTATTATGTATTATAATTTTAAATTATTCATCACTGTTCAGGTTCATCGTTTGATCTTTAACATTGTTAGTAAATTTGTAAATGTATTAATTGAAAAGAATTAGAAAAAAAATGTAACGTGTTTGTGATCGTAAAAAAATATGGTTCTTCCATTTCTATCCTGATTGATCTTATTTTTAGTCAACTCATTTTCTCGCCATTAGCCGATATTTTTCCATTAACAATAACCAAGTAATTTGAGTGCTTTCTGCGGTATAACGATAAGTCTAAAATGGTGTAATGGTTGGGTAATTTTAATAATTGTATAATGTACACATTATTTTATGAGTTGACAGTCCTTTTTGCAAACTAAAGATAACAAAAAGTATAAGATGTGTATTATGTTAGACTTTTTAATCATTTTCAAAATTTATAGATTTCCATATAACTCGATTCGTTATTTTTTAAAATTTCTGTCTTTTCATGTCAATGAAACAAATATATTGTAATTATTACTCGTACGAATAAAATTATATCTTAATTGGTTTAATTTATGTCTAAAACAAAAACTATATATATACAAGATATATTTTATGATAAAATACAATAAAATAAAAGATATAAAACTAAACGTTTGTGATTCCTCTAATAAATTACATCAAGTTTTTGTATTTAATTACGAATTCAAACTAGTTTTGTTAGTCTAATATTAATGTTGTTATTGTCTTAATATTTTGAATGACTTAACAATCGATTCGTAGAACAGATCGAGGCAAATTTCTCGTATTCGCCAATCGATAGCACGCTGCTTCTCGAGTACCTCGAAGATTCGATATAAATGAGTCACGTGTGTAGTTTTATCGACGATAATTAATCGTCCCTAATCACAACTCGTCAAACGAACAACGAAAATTGCCGTCGACGTTTATTACGTTCGAAAAAGATCGTTAGGCGAAATTCACGTGCGAGAAACGAGCTAATCGATAAACTCGAAACTCGAACACATTTGGATTACGATCATTTGTTATATTCTTACATAATATTTGTTACGTATGTTAATTCATTATTAATCATATGTAATTCATATTATCATAATTATATATATAAGTTAAAAATATATTTAATTCACTTAGAAAACCGAAAAAAAAATGAAATTATAAATTTCAACAAAAAAGCAAAATTCAATTTAATTCGTTCTCGTATTACGTATTGTACTTTGAAACAATCAACTTTTGTTTTTTTATTTTCGATCGATTCAAAATCAAAACACTCATTGGAAATCACGTTCTTTATCATACTTTAAGGCGCTGTTGCCAACACTATAAATATCTATCATAGTCGAGTATAATATTTATCATTAACGTGAATATAAAATAACGTTGTAAACCTTTGGAATAATACAGGATTAATGAAACGACAGGTTTATTCAGTTATATAGGTAAATATGTTACTCGTATGACGATTTCTAGGGCTAGAGAAAATTTTCCTTCGATGATCGAAGGGAAGATTGTTTTCTTTGGTATCTTATCTCGAATACGAACACGTAAGAACAACACGGCCATAGTTCGATATCGATATTGATACTGATATCAGTATTGATTTGAACGTCTTCTGAGATTGATCGAATCGAAAAAATCATTTTCTTAACTTGCTTTACTTATTATAGTGATTAAAAAAAAATAAGAGAAAGAAAAAAAAAAAAGAAAAAGTATTTCATTTTGTTTTTTATTCTTTTTGTTGTTGTTGTTTTCAATTACAAACAAATCTAAATTTTCCTCTCTTCGTTAGACTTCTCGTCCAAGTTTTCTCTCTCTCTTACGAAAAGGAAATAATATTTTTATTTTATTTGATTTTTTTTTTATATTTGTTTTTAACTTTTCTACAATCGTTATGGCGCGACGACACAGACATATGATAGCATATAGAATATTATTCGTTATAGCCATACCAGCTATGTATTTTCTTTGCGTAAGTATCGGTGGATATAATTCGAAGGATCCAACATCGTTGACCGGTTATAAAAAAACACGTAAGTATGACATAACAAAGAGAAAAAATAATATAAAATGTTCATTTTCAATCGTAGCTCTCTCTCTTTCTCTCTCTCATTATGTAATACATTTAATATGAATTTATATAACGCTTTGTGTGACGAGTCTCGAATTTGATTCTAATTTGAAACAATTTAGATTACTAATGAGAATTACGAGAGTATGCGTTTACAATTAATATTCATTCGTTAATAAGATTCGTAGAAGATACCCTCTTTATTCGGTCTACTAAAAGATTTTTACTAATCTGAGTCATGTATAATATCATACGTCAAACGAATTTTTAATGAGAAAAAATCAGCTTTGGATAAAGTACACATTTTATGTGAAGTAACAGTGGTAGTGATTAATTAACAAAAAAAAAGAAAAGGTGAAAATATTAATTGATCGAACACGGACGAATTATATGATATAAAATATTAATCATCGACGATATTGTTGTTGAATTTGTTTATTGTTTTGTAATGTTTTGTTCTTATCGAATTTAAATATAAAAAAAAAAAAAGAAAAAATACGTCGTACGTAGAAAGTCGTTCGAAATTCCAAGCATTATCGAATAAAAAGATCTCTCGAGAGTTCTCGTCGCGTGAGAGGACGACGTTACGTTACGACGATTATTTTGTCTTATAATCTGCCAACTCGACGAGGAATTACCCGGTACGGTTTAATTCGATCGAATTAGAGACAACCTCCTCTTGCTCTTCTCAAGATTCTATTACCTCGCGTACAACTTCCTCTATCTCTCTCTTTCTTTTTCTTCTGAGAAGAAACGAGATTAAAAAAACAAAAAAATAGAAGCAATAAAAGGAAACACAATTTTCTAAAGCGAATGAAATTATCGTTAAAAAGGACACCCGTTAGATTCGTAGAAATTGTTTTTAGATTTTTACCGAATATAATATTATATTATATATATCGAGAGAGAACCGAATAAAAAAAAAACCCCGAATCGATATTCGATTCTACTGGTGGTTCTTTTTTTTAATTTTGTTCCAATCTCATCTCTCTCTCTCTTTTTCTTTTTTTTTTTTTTAATTTATTTTATTTTATGTTTTTTTTTTATTCACGCAAAAAGATCTACGAAGACTCTTGCAAACGGTTGAGGACGTTCAACAGGAAATAATAGAAGAGAATTGTACAGCACCGGCCATTGACGAATTCCCATCGGATGGATTTACCCGAGTACAACGACAATCGGGTTTCATAGCAATTCATTTCGCCATAGCTATTTATCTCTTTTTACTTCTTGCTATCGTATGCGACGATTTCTTCGTACCATCGATAAAGAAAATATGCGAAAGTAAGTAAAGCTTATCGAATATTTAGATCTTTGTAATCATAAAGGATAACAAGAATGATTGTTGAATCGATTGAAATTAATTTTATTTAGAGATGAAATTGAGCGAGGACGTAGCAGGTGCAACTATTATGGCAGCGGCTAGCTCAAGTCCAGAATTATTCATCAATGTCGTTGGAACTTTCATAACGGAAGGTGATTTAGGTGTAGGCACGATTGTTGGTTCCGCTGTGTTCAACATACTTGCTGTACCAGCTTGTTGTGGATTATTTGCTAAACAGGTTTACCATTTTATTATTTAGAAAATTTATTTTCTCTCTCTCGAACTTTATTATAATCTAATCTCGATGAAAGATTATTATTTAAAACAAAAAAAAAAACATGAAAAAAAACATTCTTAACGTTGTTTTATTTTTAGGCATTACAACTGGAATGGTGGCCCATAACACGCGACACATTGGCGTATGCTTTCACTGTACTTTTATTGATCATAACACTTCGAAATGGTCGTATCGAGTGGTACGAAGGCTTGATTCTCATTTCATTTTATATCCTTTACATTTCGGGTAAGTCGAAAAACGTGATAGGAAACACGTGAGCCCCAGCCCTTCTGAAACAATTTATTCCCCTTCCTCCTCCGCCCCCAATTCCCTTAGTCAGAATTCAGTTGAAATTCTATGTTTCCTTTCAGCAATGTGTTTCGACGGAAGGATCGGTGGATTTCTCAAACGTGTCACGTCGAAGAGGAAACCATACAAAAATATTTCTGAAAATAGTCCTCTTCTTACTAACAGTACGATTACAAATAATTTATTAAGATTTTAAAAACAAATATATCCAATTTTAATGTGTCCCATCTTTTGCATTCGTTTTTACAGTGCATGCGAAAAGCGTCGACATCGAAAGTTTCGGCACGAGCGAAGAGGAAGAAGCACGTAAGTGTTTGTATTTAAAAAAAAAAAATAGAAACAAATTTCCTAACTCCATCCTACCACGAGAACAAGACAATTTATTTGATATTATATTTACAGTTGAAATCGTAAGTATGACAAGTTGGCCGAGCTCGAATGGTGAAAAAATATGGTGGCTATTAACGTGGCCCATCAATCTGGCACTGCTCGTTACGATTCCAGATTGCAGGAGACCCAAATTAAAATCATGGTATCCTCTTACATTCATAATGTGCATTATATGGATCGCTAGTACATCTTACGTAGTAGGATGGGTGATTACGATTATTGGTAGGTATTATTATTTCATTATTTTCTTTTCAATAACATCTCTATCATTGATATGATTAAGATCAATAAGGTTTATTAATTAAAATCCATACATATAACCCATAGGTGATACATTCAACATTCCTGACTCGATAATGGGATTGACTTTCCTCGCTGCTGGAATGAGCGTGCCCGAAGCTGTGTCTAGCGTTATAGTAACAAATCAAGGTAATTAACTAACGTTTCAAGATAATTCAAATTTTATATTGATATATTATTAACGATACGAATATAATCCAATAATAATATGTTTATTATTTCGTTTGTTATTATTTAAGGTCTCGGATCCATGGGAATAAGTAATTCGATAGGTTCGAACGTATTCGACGTCTTACTTTGCTTAGGATTACCATGGTTCGTGAAGAGTGCCATAATGCCAACTATACCCGGAGAACATAGCGTTAAAATTAATTCACAAGGTCTCGTTTATAGTTCTGTATCATTGTTCTCAACTTTATTCGTCTTATACGTCTCACTCGCGTGTAACAAATTTAAATTAAATCGTGGTATAGGTATAACATGTCTTATAACATACGCCATATTTTTAGTATTCGCATCGGTAATAGAACTTAATATCTTTTTCGTCGTCAATTTACCCATATGCAAACACTGACGATAACTATCGTGTGCGCGCGCGATTATTTCTTTCTTTCTTTCTTTCTTTCTGTCTCCCTTTCCGCGTGCACGCTTCTTATGCAAAGGCAACGTAATTTAATGTACATATGTATGTATTAAATACAAACGATTCGATGGTGCTAGTCAATTATTTGTAACATGTCCATTTAGTACATTACGATTCGTTATTTTTGGATTAACATGAATCTGCATGTATTTTTTATTAAGTAATTCCTTTTCTATTTTATTCAAACGTATACTTGTTAGTAATGTTTCGCTAACAATAAGTACACAAAAAGATGTGTATATATATATACATATATACACACACACACATGGAAGTGTAAATATATAATATATATATATATATGGTATAATATTTATCTTTTACATAATAAAGAGAACATTAAAGAAAGATATTATTAGATATTAAAAGGAGAGAAGTGCTCATTTATCACGCATAGTTTGGTGTTAATATTCTTATTAGAATGTCAAACGGTGACAATGATTCTCAAAAGAGAATATGATTAAATGTAGATCTGGTATAAATGATGGTCAAACAGTAAAGTGAAAAGTATTATTTAATATTTATTGGAACGTAAGTAAAAGGAAGTCATTTAAAGTTGACCGCAATCAGCAATTATTATTTTCTGACGAGTCTTGCCGGTTTGGCTACCAAAACTTTCGACTCTCTTGATTACATCCATACCTTCGATAACAGATCCAAAGACTACGTGCTTATCGTCTAACCAAGTAGTTCTAGCAGTCGTTATGAAGAATTGTGATCCATTGGTATTCGGTCCAGAATTAGCCATGGAAAGTAATCCGGAATCGAGGTGCTTAAGTTCAAAATTTTCATCCTCGAATTTTTCACCATAAATTGATTTACCACCGGTGCCATCGTGGTTTGTAAAATCTCCTCCTTGGCACATGAAGTTAGGTATTACACGATGAAAGGTACTACCTTTATATCCAAAGCCTCTCTCTCCAGTACAAAGAGCACGGAAATTCTCAGCTGTTTTTGGTACAATATCTGCTCGTAATTCCATAACTACACGACCAACAGGCTTTTTGTCTGCGGTTATGTCGAAATATACTTTCGGCAAACCCATTTTCTTAGTTTATATTAGAAAAACTATTAAGAGAGTACCTAAGGTAGACAAAATTGGTTAAAATATTAGTGTGATGATATAATATTTAAGTTCTTAATAATAATTCAATTATATAACGTGTAATATTTTCATCGAATTTGATTAATTTATCGAGAATCATCGATAGAAATGGATTTTATTTTATTAATAGAATATATAACGATAATAATAATTAACAAATTTCTAGAACTCACCTCTTCGTCTAGTGTAGCAACGGATATGTAACGGTCGTTCTTCTCTTATGGCACAGTTTTTTTATTGATTTAAGAGGGCGCTTCCGTACACGGTGTCCGGTGTGAAGTTGACGTCGAAAACTCTTGTCTAAATATTCCAAGGTTGGCAGCATGGAAAAACTAAAAATACTGACAAGTGATTTTGTAATTTATCCACTGTTATTCCACCAGTTCATCACGCGCACACGCATACTTATAAATAAGTGTATATGACAGCTTGTTAAAAAACAAAAAAGAAAAAACTATATTGTGAACATATTCCTCTACCACATAGAAAGCTGTTTTGACGTTTCCATTTCATTTTATGTATGTTGGATATAAATCGATAATAAATAATTAATTGTTTTGTGTATTCTTTTAACGACGCCAGGTCATGAGAAGTATATAGTTACGATTGTTAATGATAACAAAATAAAGCAAAGTGCATAATCATTTAACATATAAGGGCGTATTAGTTTAATACACATCAAGGTAATATTTTATATTTACTCTTATTTCTTTTATCCACGTTTAATAATTTATGACAAATTATGAAATTTTTCGTTTCACCTTTAATTTGTATCTTAAATGCACAATAATAATTATAAGATTTTTATTAGTTAGGAAGATGTTAGAATGCAAATTTTTATCTACAATATAATCAGTTCAATTATCTCTTTGTTTACGACGCGATGATTCAATCCCATGAATCATCTTAATAATTTGAAAAGTATTTTATCATTTGTTATAATAAAATAAACGATGAAGATTCATAGTTTGTCTTGTATTGCAAGCGAAATGTTAAGATTGAAAATAAATTAATTATGGATTTGTTATTTTGTTTTCCAGATAATAAAAATGCCTATTTTATATAGCGTTGTGTCTCGAGGAATCACCGTATTCGCCTATCATGCAACTTGTGCCGGTAATTTTGAAGAAGTTACGGAGAAAATATTGGCACAGATACCACCTAGAAATAATAAGATGACTTATTCCCAAGGACCTTATCTTTTTCATTATATTTGCGAGGACTCTCTTATTTACATGTGTATAACTGACGATGTACGTACAAAGTAATTCACTTGAATGATACATTTGTTTTTTTAATAAAAAAAATAGCTTATAAGATCACTTTCTTTTTCGTTTATTTTTCAGGATTTTCAAAGATCCAGAGCATTCCTGTTTCTTAACGAGATAAAACGCAGATTTTTAACTGTTTATGGAGAGGGAGCTCAAACTGCCATGGCTTATGCCATGAATACAGAATTTAGTAGAGTTTTAGCTAACGAAATGGTAAAATTTATACATTTTTCTAATTTAAGCACATTTAATTTAAACACAATGATGTATTTGATTTTGTAGAAACACTATAGCGAATCCAGGGACATTGATACTATATCCAAAGTTCACGGGGAACTTGACGAATTGAAAGATATTATGGTTAAGAATATAGACAATTTAGCAATGCGTGGAGAAAGATTAGAACTTTTAATTAACAAGACTGAAAATTTAACTGCGAGTGTAAGTTACGTTTCAATGATATTATTTAATCGAATTAACTTGTATATTAATGAAAGAATATTTTCAGTCTGTTACGTTCAGAAAGACGAGTAGAAACTTGGCACGCTCATTGTTTTGGAAAAATGTTAAGATTTATGTCATTATAGGAGTGGTTTTAATAGTAAGTTAAAACATATATTCCTTTCTTTTTTATCAGGTGGCAAAGAAACAAATCATAAAATATTTTTTAAATATTCTACGTTACAGGTAGTGGTTTATGTCGTGGTGTCAATAGCATGTGGCGGATTGGGTTGGCAAAAGTGTGTTGGAAATTAAACATCTGAAAAAAGATCTGAAAAAGCTGTGCCTAGAATACGTTACGTCATATAAAATAAAGAAACTTTGAGATAATTAAGAACGATGTCAAATATGGAAGGCCTTTGTTAGGACAAAAGTGAACTGCATCGTCTTTAAATCATACTAAATATTATATATAGATACACATATACATATATTCTATATTTATTTGTTATATTTTAAGGACATACACGTTTCTTACTATAAATACTTAGAAATAATGAAATGCTCGCATAATTTACATATAACTTTAGCATAGTTAATTGATTAATTAATATATTATATCGATTATTTGTATCGTCAATCAGGGATATTATATTCTTAAATCTTAAAGATACGAAAATGGAAACGAAATATTAATCTTATTTTTACTTGCACCTTTTATCATATTAATTATTATTATCACCGAATTGTATTAGAGTAGTAGAGAAGATTGCATTACGAAAATACATCAATAAAATTGTTATAATGATCGTTGAGAGAAAGAAGTTAAGTCGATGAAGACAATCATTCTTTACGAGTAAATTCCTTTAATTAATAATTAAAACAAAATATCTATATTAGATTTCTAATTGTTGTTTGTTTTTAAATGTATATAGAATTTAATTAAACATTCACTTTGTGTACACTACTAGTTATTAAAAGTTACTAGGAAATAAAGTTACAAATATATTGAAATTCTAGTAACATGGCTAAGCCGATATTGGTAATAGTAGTGCTCTATCTTTATCTTACCGACCGAAAAGATCTTATGGTAAGTTGTCTTGTAACAGGTACACAGAAAAGGACTTATTAGATTAAAAAGAAAATCGATATTATATTGGAGCTACAAAGATCGGAGAAAAACGAACAAACAAAAAGTCAGCAATTGATTGGAAACAAAAAACAATAAAAAACTTCATTGCTTTGCTTAGCATTGAGAAAATACGTTTTTGTATTTTCAATTATTAATAACTAATTAAATAATTAATTGATAAAGTGTGCAATTATAGATTTTAAATGTGCAATTAGGAGCACTTATTCATTTTTTTCTACTGTTAAGGTTCCTTGCCAACGTTCCTACGGTGGAAGACTGCTAGTCGTCTCATAGATTTTTATTTGGCTCGATTTTCTATAGAATTACGATGGTAATTTATCGGTCGGTCGTTCGTTCGGCTTTTTTCCACACCATTAGTGGCATTAAGTTTCCGCGCGAAGAGCTACGATATGCATTTCGTGGGCACTCCCTTGTGTTTCCTAAAAATTACTTATCTGCGCATGCTCTCTCGTTTGTTCATTTCTTTTCACATAATATTCATCCATCCCCATGCATATTCATACACACATATATATATATACATATAAATATGCAAATATAAAATAAAAAATATTAGGATGAATCAAAAGTGTCTTGTTATAAATTGCATAATCTATTATTTTTGTACAATTTACTATAGAAATATTAATAAAAAAAAAAAAAAAAACAAAAAAGCGCACGAACTTTCGACTCATCCCCTAATATGCATTATTAATCATAAAAAAAAAGATAATAAGCAAGTGAAATTACAAATAAAAAAGAAAGAAAGTAAGGAAAAGTGGGTACGGTCCTGCAATAGGGTAACGAGAGGGAGCGGGAAAGATAGATAGATGAATGAGGGGGAAGTAAGAGATGGGTGTAGTAGTAGAGGGTAGTGGTGGGGATTGTAAGCGTCGAATCAGCGAGTGCCGGCGTGTATGTCGGCGTGTATGTCGGGTTGCGGCGTGCCGGGCGCTGTCGTCGGCAACGGACGCCCGGGCCATCGGCGGCAGGAGCTCGCTCGTCGTCGGCTTTCGGTCGGCTTTCGGTCGGCTTTCGCGGAGGATGTCGATGGGTCGCGTGGCGCGCCCTTCGGGGGGTTGCTGCCTGCCAAATAAGTGTCGTCGTCTCCCGCGATACGACTTTACGCGTCTAACGATTACGCCGATTTTATTTTAATAGTCACATCTCGTCGATTAGTTTTACTTTTCTTTTCTTTTTTTTTTTTCAAACAATCGTATACGAGAACAGTTACTTGTTTTACGAGTCCTTTTTATTTCTTATAAGATAAGGGCTCGGTGAATGCGGAAATACAAAACAGAGAGAAAGAAGAGGGTGATAAAAGGGAAAGTGAGAGGTAGAAGCATGTATTGAGATTAAATAAAAAATAACATAATATATAAGTAGAGAGGGAGAGGGATAAAAAATAAATAAAGAATAGTAGATACATATAATTACGTAAATAATTGTAAACAAAAATATTGAGATTCCGAGAAAAGTACGCGTGCGTGTACCTAACTATATATATAATAGTATAATATCGTAGTAGTAGTAGTAGTAGTAGTAGTAGTAGTAGTATAATAAGGGTAGTAGTAATAGTAGTAGGAACTTCTTCCCTCGGATTGTTTTCTTTTATTTATTTTTTTTCTTTTTTTTTTTCATCCACCGAGTAGTTCTCTCTCCCTTTCATTTATTTCATCTGACAAGAGAGATAGAGAGAGAGAGAGTATAATATGGAGCAACGGCGAATCGGAAAAGTGGAGGGAAGCTGACGGATCCTCGTACGCCGCGCTCGTCCTTGAACGGCTTGAATGGACACACACGGTAGTGGATGAAAGTGAAAACGAAACTGACCGTAGACCGGGGGCGACGTGGGGGAGGAGAGGTGTACTCTCTGTGATATGGAAAACGTCGGCAGGACGAGGACGAATCCTTCAACGACTTCCTCGTAAGTTTTTCATCCCCTCCACCCTGCCGTTTCTTTTTTTTTTTTAACTTATCATCCTATATTTCGATTTTTTCAAAATTCGTTCGCCAATTATTATAGAGAGAGAGAGATATTTCTATGTCGTGTAAAATCGAATCTGATACTACCCCACCTATCATCGAATTATATTTTCTTATATTTATTTGTTGTTGTTTTTTTTTTCATGAATATATTTAGGAATTAAAATAAATTGTTTTTTGCACTGGCACGGCCGATCGGACAAGTGTCCCTCTGCTGTAGATGAAAGAATGAAAAAGAAGATAAAAAAAAAGATAAAAAGGGGTAAAAGTATATTATTGAAATAAAAACTTTTGGATCTCGAATATGAAATTCTTTCGAATCGGTTGGCGGCGAATCTCGCAATTCGATTTATCGTGAGGAAAATTTGTATTTAACAAGTGTCAATAATTTTTACAACCACGCCTCTATCGGGATATACATATATATATACACCTATGTATGCATATATATATATATATTTAATTTATATCTTGTCGCGTGACTATAGAAAGATAAGGGCGTACTAGAGCTTCTATTATATATATTATATATATATATATATATATAAAATATGTATGTTTTTTTATATTATATATATATATAGTGTATATATATAGTCGAATGAAGAAAGTGTATGAAAAGGTAGTATTGTCGATATAAAAACATAACTACCAGGAAGCATGAACGCGATGGGAAATGCATTGGCTTTCCCTGCACGTAATAGAAACGACGGAAAATCGTTGCGCTGCGGAATTCTGGGAAAAGCAGCTTGCTATACTATACCACCCTGTGTATATATTTCTACCCTGTTAAAGGGAAACGCATTTATTATAATATGTATGTTTATCAGGAAGTAGACATTTTCTTTACTCTCTCTCACTGACATTGTTGTTTCGTAAAAAAAAAACAAAACAAATGGTTATAAAATATATCATCGATGTTATCTTATCCAATTGAATTATATATATAAATATACAATACAATTCCGCGTATCGCGAACGTGTAAAAAGGAAAGGAAAATGTAAACGAAAAAGGTAAGAAAAAAAAAGAAAAATATTTGATATCTTTTATAGTATTGCGAATATTTTCCTGACGTACAACACGGGACTCGTCCAACGAGGAAACATTTGATGTCACACGTATAGGACTCGTAAAACATTCGAAAAAGGGAAGGGTCCAACGTGGAATGGCGTTCTGAACGATGTCATACGTACGATGGAAGAAGAACGTTCATTGACGTTCGAACTTCAGCATCCGTAGCGTGTAGAACAACACGTCGATGGACAATGAAACGAGAAACTCACGTTTTAATAGTCAAATGAGTTGCTTTCGAGGTAAGTAATATGCCCACCTTCTTCTTCCAATTTTATTTATACTTTTATAGAAATTCTAATATCTAATTATAATACAAAATACAAAAAATAAATAACATTTATATATTTTAAAAAATTAACGTTGATTTGTTCGTTTTCGTCGTGTTGCATTATTTTTATTTCTTTTTTTCTTTCCTTGACGATGACGATGACGACGAGTAGAAGGAAAAAGAAGCCTCGTTTCGGTGGTAGGAAAGGCGATCTGTCATTCAAGGGCGATTCTTTCAGGCTACAAACCCGGTGGATCGTGTGTGCAGGGCCAACCCTCTTTAGAATTCCCCGTCCGTGGAGTAAGGAGCTCGTAAAAGACAAAGGGGGTTGGTGTTAGAGAGGGGTGGATGAGCCAAAGCGTGTAAGAGAAGGAAGGAGGAAGAACGGAAGAAGAAAGCAAGAGAGAGAGAGAGAGAGAGAGAGAGAGAAGAGAGAAGAGAGCTAGCTAGCTAGCTACTGTTGGGGTGGAGAGGGGTGAACTGAAAGAGACAGAGAGATAGAAAGAGAGAGAGAGAGAGAGGAGATAAGCAAGATGGGAGAAAGCTCACCGGATCTTAGCCTCCGGCTTCGACGTGGAAGCTCGGACTCCCGAGACTCCTTTTACATGGACTTCGCTCAGGTAGTATATACAACACAACTAGGATGAACTTGCTTTTGCCTTTGGCATCCTCGTGATATCGTCTATCGTTAGCTCGTTAACACGAGATGATCGTTCCTAGAGACGTTATTAAAAAAACCCCTCGAGCTTTTCAAGATATAGGATTTTAATATCGTCGAGGTATGGTACTATTTCCTATCATATTTTTTTTTTCTCTCTTTATGTACAGTCGTAGATTGTTTTTTTTTCTTTTTTTTCATCTTTATCATTGCTCTTACTGATAGGAATTTGATAGGAATTATTATTGTTATTATTATATATATATATATATATATGTACATTCTATCCCATTGAGATCGGAATGAATTTTGTTAAAAATATTATATCGCACGGGTGATATATCGATTCTTCAAAAAAATAAAACCCTTTCAACATTTTCTAACTTTTAATAAATCTTCGATAAACCGAACGAGAAATACATATAGTTAGTTATCAGAGAGAAAGATGAGAGAATCAAATAGTAAAGGGGGAGAGAAGAAGGAAGGTTAGTTCGAACTTTATCGATTATCAATGTATTCGATGAAATTGTTATCGGTCTTAGAGTAGTGCTGTGTTCTAATGGAGAAAAGTTAATGATCGAACGTTTTTTCTTCTTGTTTGTTTCATTTTATTTTGAATAGGGTATCGATTCGGATATAGAAGAAGTAGCCAGGCCAGGTGACAATTGTGACTCGTTGTTGGAAAATCAATTGGACGAGAATGGTTGCGATTTACCATTATTGGAGGATATTACTACAATACCGGAGGAAGCATCGGAAGAATTAAGAGAGGAGGAGGAAGCAGCGGCAGCATTGGATGCTGCATCGCGTATCACCGACGTTCCTGTAATTAGTATGGATATTATGGATAAAGGTAGCATAGCAAGTACGACAACAACCATGACGACGATGACCACGACCATGATGACGATGACCACGACCGGAATGATGATCACAATGACGAATACGACTACCCTTATGACAACTGCTAGTCCTTCATCAACAACTACAGGTGTTGGAACATTCTTAACTGCAGCTGCTGCAGCAGCAGCCGTTGCAGGCACAGCGAACAGGCAAGAGTGAGTACTAGTACTAGTAGTAGTAGTAGTAGTAGTAATTAAAAAATTTCCTTTTCGTTTGCTAATACCACCTCTCTTTTTCGTATCATCGTACCCACACGCGTTTTCTCACCCCTTTTTACTCGTTATCAATATTTCCGACCATTAACGAACCACCACCACTCCGCCCCCCGTCAACACACACTACGGTGTCGACCGGTTTACTATTTTTTCAAGTTTTTCTTCCCATAACCCCGTTCATTTCGCTGCTTAAACTTGAGCGAGCTTGCTAAAATGAAGAAAAAAGAAAAAGGAAACGATCATCTGAGCGAGTGTACACGTAGGAAGAAATATAACGCTCATGTAAATATATATTTAAACTCTGGTCTCTCTGGTGTGTTTGCTAAAGAGATTAGACCTGCCCCCTTACGTAATATTTTTAAAAAATCCCTAAGATTTTACTATTAAGTATGTTCATTACGTTATATAGAAAATATTGTAATAATTATATTATATAAATGTGGTTCAAAAAATGATCTTTTTTAATTTAACATCTGATAAAATAGAACAACAACAACAACAACAAAAATGCATTATAATCTTTAGCCATTTTATTCAGGATCGTATACGTCTTGTTTTTGTTTTGAATTGTTCCGTATATCGATCCCGACTTCATGACTTTGACCGCGGCATCGTGACGCGAATTATGTTCCCCTTATACAATCCACGTCCACGTTTATCCACCCCTTTCTCTCTCTCTTTCTCTTTCTCTCTCTCTCAGAACGTACGTGGACCGTCAGCATTCCCGCACAACATTAATCACTGTCCGCGATTAACGCGCATTCCCCTCATCTGTACTCACGGTGATTCTACGATTTGTAGGTAAACGTTACGGTTAAACGATTTTTGACTGATCGGAATATCAATTACACTATCCATTTCTCTAATAACACCTTCTCTATAGATACGTGTATACGTGTATGATATATAGAAAAACCCGTACCACCTTTAAACCCTATCATATTAGACTGTCCCATAAGTTATTTCCGCGGAATATGTTATATATGATTCAACAATTTGTAGTCTAAACAATTTTAGAAAAAAGAACTTAATTAAGTTTTTTGAGAGATGTAAGAAGAACAGTAGGATTCATATATGTAACACAATAAATTCATTTTAAACGATAAATATATAATATATATCGTGTATTGATTTCCCATCAAAAAAAAAAGGAAGGAAGGAAGGAACTTATGGGACAAGCTAATACATAAACTATCACGATCGATCGATCGATCGATTTATTAATCGTACTGCCATTTTCTCATCAATCGCTTGATCGATTTAATCTTCGATCGACTCGTTTATAGAGAACTCGATTACTTCCGGCGGATATCGAAGAGGAACTCGCAGATAGGAGCAAACCGGGGCGTACGTTCCAACAGTACCGAAGGTTAATATTGACCTGTCACTTCGTTATGGCTTTCGAACGACCTTCGCATACACATATAAGAGAAAGAGAGAGAGAGAGAGAGAGAGAGAGCATCCCTTTTGCTTCCGGTGAAGTGTCCTGAACTAGTAGTAGACTTAACCCTCTCCCTCCCCCCTCTTTCACTCCCTCTCTCTTTCTCTCTCTCTTCGATCTACCCGGAAAGCAGCTTATTCCGTCGATTTACATGCAGATTCAATCAACGTAGAAACATACACTCTGAAGAAGACGCATACTTAATACATATATATATATATATATGTATATGTATGTATATACCACCTCTATATAGATAACTTTAACTATAGGTATAGTATCAACAAACTAGATTACTAACGATAGTTCGTTCATCTTGAAAACTCGTTTCCCATTCAGTCACTGTTAAAGTAAATTTGTTCAAGCAACCGTAAAGACCATTTTCCAAAGGTTGCTCCTACCGGAAGTATAATTATTCGCAAAACCAAGCAAGCTACCTGGCTCCGGATCCTGCTGCCTATCGATAAGATTCTTCTTCTTCTTCTTTTTCTTCTTTTTCTTCTTCTCTTTGGAATGAGTGTTATTACCTCGTTTCAAATGAGAATCGATTCGATCTACTTTTAGATCTTTCCTAACAACTATCTTTCTTTCATTTAATTAATCGAATAATTTCGTTTACCGTTTTTAACGAGTTAGCAAAATTATCGAAATTTTCTATTTAGAAAATTACATTACGATGTGATATATATTTTTCTGTTCATTTGTCTTTCGTATGATTTTTTACGAAAATGTTATTTTATTGCATTATCTCTGTACGAATTTAGAACAAAAATTATACTAAGTTTTGCGATCAACAGGATAAAATTGAATCAAAAAGGTCCTCCTCCTCCTCTTCCTCCTTCTTCGAAAACTAATAATTTGATTTATTTAAATTATACCACAAAAAAGTCATTATACTATCAGAACCTCATCCCAAATGATATTTCGTATGAACAAAATATAATACAATTTTAATCCTAAAACCAATTTCAAGATTTTTATCTAATATCTTTTTAAAATCTTTATCGAATCGTATCGATAGATTTCTTCTTCCCTCCCCCTCGCATCCCCCCACACCCTCGTTGAAAATGATGTTAAAAGATCACCACCACTACTACCTCCAGTTGTAGGTTACGGCACTGCCAATCTCATCTGTGGCTAACGAGCTCGATATCAAACGGTCCTGGTGTATCCAGAGATAATGGTTAGGGGGTGACTGAGAAAAAGAGAGATAGAAAGAGTGAAAAGAGAGAGTGTGTGAGAGAGAGAGAGAGAGAGAGAGAAAAAGATATATATATACCATAAAAGATATATGAGACTAGTTACGAACTTAGTTCGCGATGACGAGGAGGAGGGCCTCAGTCTGTAATGCGGGGTCCGAGAGTATCGTCTCACGAGCCGGAGGGCCGTGATTGTGTCATCCGCTGGTGAGGGACTCTCTAATACATTTTTACCAATCTTTTTCAACGAGGTGACTGAGAAAAAAAAAACTCGCGACTCAAGGTCACGGATAATGCTCATCAAGGAGACTTCCCTCAGGTACTCTCTTCGTAATTCGACCACTCCCCCCAATCCCTTCCCTTTCCTTCCCTTCTCACCCCCATTTTCTTTCCTATTTAATTACATTTTGTTGCTTTTGTTTTTTCCCTCCCTCCCCCCGCTCAATACTATCTCGTTTCATTCGCACAAGATCGATATTTTAAGATGTCGATAGATTATTATTCGAAATATTTCATTATCACGTTTTTCAGTTTCTTCGTCGTGATTGTGTTGTATTAAAAAAGAAAACAGAACAAAAGTATATTTATGAGAAATAAGAATACGAAATATAATAATAATAATAATAATAATAATAATAATTTCAGGCGTTATCTCGCGACGTATTTTTAATTTGATTTATTTCATAAAAAGAGAGGATATACGAGAATATGTGTGTTAGTGTGTGTGTGTTTGTGTGATGGTGTGTGAACGGAAGGTATACGTTTAAAGTTAGATTTATATATATATATATCAAGAGGAGGTATGAAAAAGACGTTTGAAGTATCGAATCGATGATGATAGAGAAAAGGGTTTGAAGAGTAGCTTGAAAAAGCGATCGGATCGATGAGATCGTTGGTCCTTAACGCGAAACGGATTACAAAGTAGGAAGCAAGGGAGATAAGATAGAGAGAGAGAGAGAGAGAGAGAGAGAGAGAAAGCATTTTCGAGAGGATTTCTCCTCGAGGAGAGATATTTAGAGAGAGGGGTGAAAGAGAACCGTTTATTTCGACAAAAAGAAGAAAAAGAGCTAAATTATTATAATATTTTAATACACTCTCTTTAGATTTTAGATTGTTTAAACATATATATATATATGTACATACTTATTACCGTCCTCTTCCGGTCTTTCCGGTCCTTCCGGTCTCTCTGGTACCCTCTTCCGGTACCCTCCCTCTGTTACCCTCTCGCCAGACACCTTCTCCAGGTTGAGTAGCCTTGTTCGCAGTCCTCCTGTATCTGTCATTACTTATTTAAATAACATTTTTATGGACAATTATATATTGATAATATATATAATATATTGATTAGATAAGAGAAAATAATGAAACAATATAGATGATACTTTATGAAGAGGATTTATTCTTTTAATTTATTGAACACTCATAAAAAAAAAAAAAATAAAAAGATATATATATATAGAGATAGAGAGAAAACGAGAGAGAGAGAGAGAGAGAAAATAATTCAACAAATGTGACTTTCGCAAAACTGCAGCGGACTGCTGTTAACGTACGAGAAGAAAAAGAATAAAGGAACGAGAAGAAGGATTCCTGAGGGATAGCCTGAAGGGTTTTTGCGAAGGACAGGAGATTCCCTAAGAGGAGAATGAGAACGAATAGTGGGAGAAGGAAGAAAAAGAAAAAGAAAAAAAGAGAAAGAAAAAAGGGGGTGGAGAAGGAAGGGTAACTTCTCAAGCCACGGACATGCTACGTTTCTACAATGAGAGGAGCAGCACTCAACCGGTGAATCAACCCCTCACTGCCCTCCCCTATACACCAGCACCCTCTCATGCTCGGCTGCTTCTCCAACACTACGTGATTATTTCAAAAAGCTTCGAAGGTACACGAGAGAGAGAGAGAGATGAGTTCCTATGTTCCTCTTTCCCTTTCCCTTTCCCTTTCCTCTCGCAGCAAATCCTCCTCCTGTTAGGTGTGTGCGTGCGTGGTGAATTCGTCGCGCGAGTACCTCGTCAAAAGGACGAGGTACTCTTATTCTTCTTCTTCTTACTCCTCAAAGCTTCTTTTCCAACCTACTACGACGAGAGAAGAACGTTGCTTCTATTGGATAGGTCACCACACACCATACTGCAACTTTTTTTTCTATTATACATGTGTATGTATGTATATATTTACGTTATCCAACTTGAATATATTTATTCTACGGTAACTTGTCATATAACTCTTTTTATTCATTCGAATGAACCTACGACGAATCATTTTCACGTATTCGTATAATAACTTAAGGAAACAAAAATTAAATCAACTTGACTATACATATTATACATGTCTGGGGGAGGGGGGTTTATTTTTTTTCTTAATAGATCTTATTCGTTAAAAATGTATATAAGAAAATATTGATCGAATAGCAAATAATATCAGAAAGTAGTTCGGTATCGAATATATTATATATATATATAATACTTTGAAAATAGAATTTTCTCGGATGTTCTAAATTATCGTAGATTCTCTAATTCGATTTTGTTTTTTTACGAGATTCGATATTGAAACGTTTAAATAAACGTCGACGACAAATATACATTTCTCTCTGTAATATAATTGACCTGGATTCAACTGACGAATCATATCGGTCGTATGCTTTTTCGAGATACGTCCTAATTTTTTTGTTCACTTAAACGTTCTAGATACGTGATCGCGAGTTCAAATTCTTTTTATAGTATCATTATAAGTCACATTGAGCTATTGAAATATTTAATTTCTTATCGATCGAATCCGATATCCTAAAGAAAATTGTTCAATATTTTGTTGAGAAAAATGATACTTGAATATTATTATCAACGCGAGAATCACAAGTTTAATAATTTATCGAGTGTCACGTTAAGAGAGAATATAAATTAGAATTATTATTAGATAAACGGTGGTAGAAAGTGTTACTTGCTACGTCATCTAATGACACTCACATACCCATCAGTACTAGTAGGTTTCTTCCTGCAGCCAGTGTCAATGTAATGTGTCAAACGTTATAACATCGTGTTGACCTTAAAGCAAACCTCTAGCGACCTGTTCACTTCACCACCCCACTCCCCAACTCCGCCCCGCCCCGCCCCATTGAGATTTGACGTAACGAAAGTATTTTCACTATTATCCTTTTTTTAATATCAAACCTTTTTCCACTATTTTACCATAATTTCAATTACTAACTGCAACGCAAAACTAAATGCGCAATTTTTTTGTTTGATTCTCCAAGGTTTTTCTCCTATTCGTCTCGGATATTAAAAATTTCATTAATTCTTCTACGTGTGCATACAACACTCGGGAGAGGGGGTGGAAAGGCATAGGACAATAACGAGTCGTTCTCACGCGAGATTGTATTATTTGTTTCTTTTTTTCTTTTTTTTAGATACGTAGATATAAAATATGTATCATAGAAAAGAATGTGAAGAAAAGATCGTATAATTAATTTCTATACTATTTTATTATATTACCTCTCTTTCTTTTTTTCGTATTCAACTAAATCGATAATCATCCCAAACGTATATTTTTAATTCGCGAAAGAAACGCGAGAAATAATCTTATTTTATTTAATCTTATTTTGAACTCGTTTTAAATTCATAGATGAGAGTGGTCTCTCGTTAACTTTATAATAACTTCTTTTCAAAGTAAAAAATAAAGAAGGAGAAAGAAAGATAACAAAAAAGATAGAAATAAAAAGAAGTATGCGTGCAAATGACAGATAAACGTCCATTGAAAAAAGTTTCAATGGGAAATTACCGTGGACTGACGTTTCCTTCTTTTATTTCTATTTCTATCTCTATTTCATTCCCCCAATCTCTTTTTCTCTTTAATCTAACAACAACAACAAAAAAGAACGGAATAAAACTAGTGGTATAGTGCAAACACGATCGATCTGAAACGTTAGAAAAAAGATAGTTGTTGTCTCGAGAGGGACCATCAATTATTTGATAAAAAAATTCGATAATAAATAAAAAGATAGTGAAACTTTTATGAGATTAAATCAAAGTATTCTTTTAGCAAAGTCTTCTTTTTGCACCCCCTTAGGTTAAAATCGTTTAGAAATGAAAAGAAACGTGATCATGGTGTGGGAATTAAAAGAGATACGTATATAAGGAAGATATATTTATGAAATAGACAAAACTAAGGAAGAAATGTCGCCGATTTGTTTAGCTGGCCAGGATTGCCAGCCGCTTTGCCATCACCGGCCTCGCCATCTGCGGTAATCGTTTCACCGGAAACACTGTCTAGACACAGTAGTAGTTCACCATCACGTGCCCATCATCGGTCACCTCAGTATGCATTGGCCCTACCATGTTCCTCACAACCGATACCAACGGTTTGTTATCCAGCACCGAACTTTCTCGAGGTAACAGACGATCGCAAATGGAAGAATCTTGGATGGTGAGTAGTGTTATTTTTATACCTGATCTTATTTATTTATATAATTTTTTTTTTCAACAAAAATATTACTCCAATCGATTCTATTGGTTGTTCGAACATGAGGCGGGACAAAAAAATCGATAAATAAATTTGCAACACATCCTGCGTAGAAATTAAGCAAACGTTTACTATTGGAATGAATCAAAAGTTCGTGTGTGTGGTTTATTATTCGTGTTGTTTCACGGATAGCATAATTTTTTTGTGTTGAATTATCTAAATTCGCGTTTGTCCTAAAGATTGATTTTTATTATGGATATAAAACCAAAAAAAATCAAACGAATATGTTAGATAAATTCGCACATGGGTGAAATACGTAGGAAATGGAAGAAGAAGGGTGGGTGGGTAGGGTTGTACTTGATTAATATCAAATTTCACGTGATCCTCCGCGTTATCCTGACGGACGTCTGCACCGCAATTACCGGTACTTTAGGAATTAAACACGGCCGGAGCCGAGGCACGCGATTACGCGTAATTGAGCCAATTCTTAAACGGGGATTGGAGAGATGTATTTGTGTCCAATGGGTATCGTTACGGTTTGAAATATACGGTTGAATATATATATATATATATCATGAATTCCTCTCTCTCTCTCACACTCCCTCACTTACTCTGTCTTTTTTTTTCTCGCGAAAGTCGTAAATTATAAACGTTTTTCCGTCGTGTTCGCATACGATTTGCCAGACGAAAAAAGAAATAAAGAAAGAAAGAAAGAAAGGGAAGAGAAGTAGAAGAAGAAGAAGAAGAAGAAGAAGAAGAAAAAAAAGACCCCCCCGTAAACGCGAAATGACGCGAATTTATTTCGGTTTAGTTCCCCCCCATTCTCCATTTCTAGCTTTTTTTCCCCCTCACTCCACCACCCTCTTAATCCACTCCACCCCGAAGCCCCAATCCCCATCCCCCCAACCCTCCATTCCCATTTCGTCTCGTTCACGAAACGAGAAAGACGCACGCCTCGTTTCAACTTCAATTTCCGTTTTTGACGCAGCGACGCTCTTGCAACGACCCTGAGTGCCCTGTATGGAAAACTTCTCGTCGTAATGGGAATCGCCTTTCCCATGGCGGAAGTGATATCAACCTATATACCACCGTCATTCTACGAGGCGTTCTATCTTTACTTATACTTCGGTAGCATGATTTTTCTCATGTACATGTACGGTATGTTGCTCAGGGATGGCAAACCAAAGTCAAGTAAGTTTTCATCATTTATTTGAATTTTGTGCGTTTGTTTGTGAAATAATAATTGAAGAATTCAGTTCAAATTCGAAATTAATCGATATTTTCGTTACTCTCTTCGTTAGGTTATTGTTAAATAAGAATTAATTAGTTTTTCTTTTTTTTTTTTATTCATAGAAAAACAAAAGGAGGTATGCGATTTGGATTCATCGAGATCATCGAGCGGTGCTGGAGGTGACAGCGATGCACCCGATGCGGGATATCCTCATATACCGATAATACGTCCGATTCAACATTATGGTAGTTTTTATCTTCGAATGGGTGCCGTTGCCTTTGGTATTGGCTCGATGATTTATTCTGGCCTTGAATTTGGCCAATATTTCGAATTGGAACGCAACACCAAGTGTCACAACATCATGCTAGCATTGACGCCTGCCACTAGAATGGCTTTCATTTTCATACAAATGTACTTCATTTTTTTGAACAACGAGGTGAGACCAAACGAGTAGTATTTTTGTTCGTTGCTATTGTTTATCTCGAAAGATTCGGTTTTTTCTCTCTTTGCGCGGAAATAAAGCAAAAAAAAAATAGAATAGTATTTAATCGATATACACAACCCTTATATATATATATGATATATATTTCTTTAATATAATAACTGTGTATTAATATGCTTGATTATACATCGATGAAAGCCGGCCACGAGGTTAATGAAACAGAAGGGTGAACAACCCCGAGACCACTCTTACCCCAAGCAAGTTTCTTCTTTGATCTTCCCTTTTGCTCGTAAAAGCGAAACGAGAAACGAATCGATTAGAAAACAACCTGATCGATATCATAACTTTGAACGTTACAATATGTAGATAGTTAAAAACGGTTTGTTTTCCGTTGATCGATGCAACATGATAGTAATAATTGATAAAAATGAAAGTATTTAATGTTGCAGCAAATGAAAATTCATCGTCATCGGATAGTAGCGCGTTTCGGTTTGATGCACATGATCGGTACGAATCTCTCAGTTTGGTTGAACGTATTGGTTCAAGAAACGAAGCACGAGATTCTAACGTTTTACAATCCGGAGAATAATTCTTTAAGGATTTCTCATAGATTAGGTAAAACAAAATAATGTTTCACTTATTTTTTTCTTTTTATTATTCGTATTAACAAACAATTAACGTAACGTTGAATTGTTTCAGGTATAAAAGGTGGATTCCATCTCGGTGGACAAAGTCATATTCAACAAGGTGAACACGTGAGATTGCCGAGAGGATTGAAGGGTCCTCATCATATGTTCGAATGTAGAAGAACGAATATCATGGGATCATTGGTTCAAGACGCCAGCCCATTTCTTTTTCCATGCACGATAGAATATAGCTTGATATGCGCAGCCATTCTTTACGTCATGTGGAAGAACATATCGAAAACAATGTTTGCTAAAACAATGACTCCACCAGGATCGCGTCATCACGCTCATGCTTACAGGTAATCGAATTAATTTGATAATATTGTATATCCAACGAATAATTAAATATGACGATTAGAATTTACATATTGTAAGAATAAAAATATACAACATATGAACGTTTTTGACAGAAGATCGCCGCATCATTACAGCGTCGATTGTGCCCGTGCTCACAAAGGTCTATTCGTCGGGATCTTCATTCTGGTGTTAACTATAATATCCTTAATACTCTTCTTCGTCCTAATATCTCGTCCAGAATTGGTAAGCTTGGCGGTAACCGAAGTTAACGTTTGCGAGTTGACCCTTTACGGAATGTCCACGTTGGGAACATTAATAGGAATGTTTCAAATGCGTAAATTACGTTACGACGGTGGTAGGAATTTGGAATTGGACAATATATTATTAGTGGCAGCTCAAACGGGTATGTTCATTTATTCGACGTTTACGATCATTGGCGGACACTTTACTTTGGAAAAAAACACCGTCCTGGTATTGGTTACTGCATTGGCAAGCGTCGTACAAACAACTTGTCAGACCATTTTCATTTTGGATGCATCGAGAAGATCCGTTGCCACGGCCAAACAAATAAGAAGAAAACCAGGTAGAGAAATCGTCACGTTCCTTCTCGTTACGAATTTAGCCATGTGGGCTATCAACACGTTAGAAAAGTCACGTGCCGAATCGCATCCGGTGCAGTTGCATTTTTACGGGCTTTGGGCGTGGACCATTATAACGCACGTTTCCATGCCTTTGGCAATATTCTATAGGTTTCACAGTACGGTGTGTCTATGCGAAGTGTGGAAGAGAGCTTATAAGGTTAAACCGACCTATATGTGACGTAAGGGGTCCCGTGAAGTCGTCTGGAAGACCACGGCCCCTCAACGACCCAAAACCTTGCCGGCTAAACTCGACGCCATAGTTGAGAACGATCCGGCATCGTATTTCATTTAAATTCAACGATAATATTCCTTCCAAAATAATGTTTTCCTAAATCCCTTATTTCTCTTTTCACCTTGCCCCTCCTATCTCTATACCTTATTAGTTCTGAAAATAATAAACGAAGTGTATCTTACGTTTTCGTCGTTTTAACACACGCGCGTACTCGCATAAATTTTTCAACGTTTTATTATTACGAAATTAAATTATCTCAAAGTAATGTAAGTTCGATTCGTCGGAAACGATATTATACTTCGTTTTTGCTAGATAGAATTATACGTAGATATGATAGGGACGATCATTTCATTGAATGATTCCGATCGATATTAAATATTCGTCGGAATTGTCGATTAAAATGATTGTGTGTGGTATAGTAAACGATGACAAACAAAAGAAAAAAACAAAGTAACTACTTGTTCAAATAACGATTTCGTATTTCAATCTCATAATAAGAACTATACGAGAAGGATGATATCGTAATGTGTTATCCCTTTCCCGTAATCCTTGTTCGATTCTACGATCCTATAAATAATAATAATAATAATTAATTAATTAATTAATCACATCACATCGTCATATTATTGTCATCGTCATCATCGGTAATCACTTTCTTCGCTCTCACGGACATCCGTCTTCCAAGTAGTACAAACTACACAACTTAAATAGTACTTGTCGCGTCCACGTTAGTGATTTTCGAAAATTAATAAAAATGAAAAAAAAAAAAAAAAAGAAATAAATAATAATAATAATAAGAAAAAAAAAGTAAAAAAATGAGAGAGAAGATCGAAGCTATTGAAAAATCAACGCCATTTCAGTATACGACGTCCGTTTCGTGTCTCTGACAGGANAAAAAAAGAAATAAATAATAATAATAATAAGAAAAAAAAAGTAAAAAAATAAACGAATAATTAATAATACTAATAAAAAAGAAAGAAAGAAAGGAAAGAAAGAAAGAAAGAAAGAAAGGAAAGAAAAAATGTATGGAAATAAAAAAGTATCCCACGAAAACGGGTTGCGAGTGATAGTCGATTACAATAATTGAAAACATTAGGGTCACAGGCCATTTTTATAATAGATTCGTCGTTATTATTTATCCAACACGTTGGAAAAAAAATTGATTGATATCGCGATCTGATTAATATACGTACAACACTTATTTGCATACAATATGCAAGAAAATATAACACCTAGATTTTATAAATTATTCTTATACGCGGAATATATCATCGGCCATATATGATTTTTTTTTTTTTCTTTTTCTTTTTTTTCCCCTCAAATGAAAATAATTATTTTATATAGCACGTGTGTCGTCTCTCGTTTTATTTCTACGCGCACGTAGGATTATACGCAACACACACTACACAGTTTTTTAATATAAATATTATATTATAATAATATAATATAAAGAGTTATATATATATAAAATATATTTCAAATATTATAGTCATTTTTGTTTTCCCAATTTTTTTTTTAAACCGCTATCATTCTCACCGATAAACCGTAATCATTTTCTCGAAATATAAATATTCATAAATATGTACACTACATAAATAGATACATTACATACATACATACATACATAACAAAATAAATGCACATATAAAATATAATATATTCAAATAGAAAAAGATTTAAAAAAAAAAAGTGAGGAAAAAAAAGAAAGATTATCGTTCGGAGAAAAGTAAAAAGTAAAAAAGTAAAAGGAATAAAAAAAAAAAAGAAATAATAATGGGAACAGAGTACAATGGCTAATCATATCACGAAGCCTTAAAATCCGTCGAGAGTGCTGTCCAAAAAATGGGGATCAAGATCGATAGCGATCGAGATGCGATTACCTACTACTCGAATCTTTATTATTATTATTATTATTATTATTATTATGACTATTATAATAATTTTTATTATTAATTATTATTATTATATTCTATACTAATGAGAGAGAACGCCAGAGAGAGAGAGAGAGAGAGAGAAGAAAAATCTCACGTGAATGTTAAAAAGAGAAAGAAATGAGATACGAGTTATATGTTTACGAGTGTGTGTCAGAAATGAGAGTGTTAGAATGTCTGTCTGTCTGTATGCGTTTGCGTGTATTTGTGTGTTGCACAGAGTGGCAGAAAGATATAAGAGAAAGGGTAGAAAGTCGTAGTAAGAGTATATTATAGTAAGAAACATTAATAGTTAATGCGTGTTTCGTGCTAGACGCTTTAATACCGTACTGTTTATCGCAATGACGATATATATATATATATAATATATAGTTAATTAATCAGTTGGAACACGAACGATCGGATTTTTTGTAAAATATATATAATTAGACTAGTCTAAGGACAGTTGTAAATACGGAAAAGATATTCTCGATGTTTAGACTAGTTGTGTCGACATGTTTCTCTTCTAATATTATATATATATATATTTATTATTGCGTTGTTCTATTATAATATTTATTGTAACATCGGATATAAGATTTAAAACAAACGAACAAATGACGAAAAAAAAAAAAAAGAAAAAAAAAACTACGCGCGAACTAACGTTACGTTTATTAAAAATCAAGACTCGCGACGAGATACGTCGCCTGGTATACAATTTTTGTTGCTTTTTTTTTTTCTTTTTTCCTTTAATCTTCATCGTGTATTGTTTCATTTTTCATCATCTTTATTATATACTTCCTAGCTCGTATATATTTTTTCTTTCAAAGTATAAATAATTATTTGTCTTTTCTTTCTATTTTTTAATCTCTCTCTCTCTCTCTCTCTCACTCTCTCTTTCTTTCTTTCTATTGGTTTCGCGTCTACATTTTTGATGCACATTCTTGATGCACCTGTTAGAGTTTAAAAAATAAAAAAAGAAAAAGAAAAGAAAACATTGACAAGGTCTCGGCGCGAGTCTTTCTTTCATCGAGATGATATTTTAAAGAAACGCAGCGAAGTCAGTCATTCATCGCGAAATAACGGAGAAGGAAAAAAAAGAAACAAAAAGGAGAAGAAGAAGAAGAAGGAAAAAAAAACGATGCAAGATATCTCTTTATATGTCACGTCTCTAAACTGTACTTTTTCTATGTCCGCATACTCTAGTTCCTAACGCAATATTTGTACTCTTATACCCTTTGTACTATTTGTACCTTACGAATTGCAATACACTCGTCCGCAATAATATCGAGATTATGATATTTTATTTCAAAATGGATAAATTACCTTTTTCTTTTTACAAAAAAATTACGTCTATTAGCGTGTGAATAATACATATGTGTTGTGTGCAGCAAAGATAGATCAAATTTAATTAATTGATATTAACATAAATTGTTTAACCCGTTCGAATGAATCGTTCGTTAAACAAAATATGTTTTTCTCATTTAACGATTACTTTCTCGATTATTTTGATAACATTTTACGAATTTATTTTTACGTATTATACGCGTAAAGTGCATAAATATGTTGCATTAGTTTCTTGTTACAAAGAAAATGATGAAATGATTAGGTTAACGGGCTCTGGCTGGCTGGCAAAGGTAAGAATATTCTCGTGAGAGAAGATCTAATAGAAAAGATTGAAATGTTAGTTAACCTCGATGATAGAATTCGAGAGGACAAGAATGAAAATCTCGGTCACACGTTCGGTCGAGCTGACCCAAATACTTTCGCGATTCCGTTAAAACGAGATCAGGTTCGTTCGTGATATCTCTCGACTTGGTTAGGGGGACAAGCTTTCTTCTTCTTCGGGTCCAAGGTCATCTGGTAACCGACCCCCGAAAGAGGAGATTCCAATCGAAAGGATAATCGATTCGCATTTCGATTACTTTCTCTTCGCTTCGAAAAGATAAAATGTTCAGTGATACATCAAAGCAAGGATCGATAGAAAATTCATAAAAAAAAAATAATAATCAATTTAAATAATCAATCTTTTAAAAATAAAATCATCTCCCTATATTTGTTCGTATTTAATCTCGCGAAAGAAAAAGATTTGATTTACGAATAAAATTGCAGCAATAAGATGTATAACATTTGTTTTATAGTCTACGCTTTGAAAATGATTTTCTTTTCTTTTTTTTTTATCCGTTCAAATTGAATTCGAAGGAAGGAGAAACGATTATATAGATAATCTCAAGCCAATTAAGATTCGCGTGGATTTGAAAATAATTCTTTGAGTGAATTTATACGACCGCGATTAACCCCGACGACGTATTGTAGAATAGATTGAAAACAATGAACGTGAAGGTTGGTTGGTTGGTTGGTTGGGTAGAAGGTAGGCGTTTTAACAGTCTTATTGGTTAATCGACAGAAAATATAAAACAAACGTAATTCGACACGAAAGATTTACGAAGTAAAGCACCTACGTAAATATCTAATACTATTAGTCGTTTGAAAATACTTACATGCGTGTTAAAGGGATGTTGGGAAGAGTATTACGTGTTACGTAGGAGAAAAATAAAGAAATAAAAAGAAAGAGAGAGAATCATCGTAGTAGCACATAAACGATTGCTTTCATACACAATGTAAGCAAGTATATTTTTCTAATGCTCTCTATCTCTTTCTATCTCTCTCTCTTTCATTTTCTATGTGAGAGAGGTTTCCGCTTGCATAAGAGAGCGTGCGAACGTAACGACCCTTTCCTTGCATGATCGTTAGAATTATATTTACTTCTACTCATTCTTGCGTTGGTCGATCTCAGGTAAGCAGGTGAGAGTGGGTGTTGCTCGGTTACTATTGCCAAATACTATATTCTCCTCGGACGATGCTTCTCGATCTTAAACGATCGTTATCGGTGACGTGCAAAACCTTCGAGATTTATCTCATCGTTCGAGAGAGACCGTTATATTGCATGGACCGTTCATTTTGAAAGTGGTATAAGTCCATTTGCAGCCTATATATAAATATATATATTATTTTAATTAAATAATCTTAAAAGTAATGTATATAATCAAATTACATATCGATAAATTAATGAATATTTTAAAATTAACCATTATGCAAATCTTTAATTTTCTCGATACAACAGAAAACCTGGACTTACACCACTTTCAAAATGAACGGTCCATATATAACTTTAAGTAATTTAAAAAATATATACAATTTTTGTGCAACGTGGATATTTTTATTTTCTAAAATATCCGCGGCTCGAAAAGATATACCATGCACATATAAAAAGTAGTATTTGTAATAGACTGTAATTTCTCTAGTCACGATTTTTCAAGTACTTGCGATAACCTGAACAAAAAAATACTTTAAACAAAAGTTCATCTGTTTTGATTGATTTTTTGAAAAAAAAAAAAAAAAAAAATGCGATATCACGTAATTCGTGTTTAATTTAATGTAAATTTTGTATGTATAATTAGTCCGTGTTTAATTTCTGAAAAAATTTCTATGTTTTGTAGAATTTAAAATTGGTCGATAAATGAAATTACATAATCATTGATTATGAAAGTGGTTTCCATTTTCCATAGAAAATTATTGTAAAGAAACGTAGTTGTCCGACAGGTAAAACACTCTAGCAGAGTGATGAAGTATAACGAATCTGTCGTTTTATGATGCCTCAAATAGGGAAAGTAAGGGACACACACACATACATACATACATACACACAGGGAGAATTCGTCGAGTCCCTTGCTCGTTTAGGTGAATCCAAGCGATCCGTGGCGGTAGTGGCAGTAGATCGTAGGGCAGTCCTACCTCCCCGTAATTACGGACTAAATCTACCCCTCATGGGCGTTGTCAGGGTCGCTACATTCAAAGGAGGGCGCAGATTTTCCGAGAGTATAACTACGACGTTAACAGCAGCTCTTGTCATCTCTTTTTCGTAGTCTCATAATACGAAATAATATTACCCTGTGTTTATATTGAATATTCAATTTCGAAACGTTTCTTCCGCCACGCGAATCGAATATTTATTTCGTTTAAGGGAAAAATATTTTTTACAATGGTCTAGACACAAAAATTGTAAAATATTTATCTTAGTTGGATCTTATGTCAGAGAGGCTATCGAAAAAGATTCTAATTTATTACAGACAAATATATATATAAAATAAAAATATAATAGATCCGATTTTTTTAGACAATTATTTATCTTAATAAAATTGTATCGTAGTATCCAAAATATAATTGACAGAAATTTTATCAAACAAACACAATTAATATTTGTATAACGGGAAATCATGATGACACGTTCCCGTTCATTGCAACGATTGCATATGAAAACAAACTTTCTTCCTCGAAGGACAACGATAATGCATTGACGATAATAACTGGGAGGACGCCCACGATGGCCTTGTCAGGTGCGTCAACGATGTTGTTTAATATACATCTCCAGAGAAATGAGAGAGAAAAGAGAAAGAAAAAAAAAGCAACTACTACTACTACTACTACTACTACTACTACTACAATAACAAAGAAAAATAACTCTTACCATGCGATCATTCAAAAAAATTTCACTCGTGTAGGTAGAACCTGTAAGTAACGTCGTTTAAAAACGCGTAGAAAACTTTAAATATCACACGAGGATTATAAGCTTCATTGAGAATAATCGATCGTACTTTACTGTACCGTACCCCGTATGGGATCATCCATTTTGATTTATTTAATTCTTGTAATAATAAAATGTTCTCTCGGTATATACGAAAAATAAAAAACTAAATATAATATAATCAATCTAATGGTGATCTAAAAAAAGAAAAAAAAGAGAGAGAAAAAATAAAAAATCAAGTAAACGTATACGCGTACCTACACGTAGAATTTCAGGCAAAAAAAAAACAGGATTCCTCTCTTCTAAAGGAATTTATTCAGATAAGAGAAGAATGCGTTATACGTATACATTATGCATAATATTGGGCTTAACGTTACGTAGTCGGTTGGGTATATGTGTGTATCCATATATATATATCTATATTATACGTGTGGTATACGTAGACAGAAAGAGAAGAAGAGAAAGCTATAGGTAGGGTATAGAGAAGGATAGAATGATTGAAATAAAGAGAAAGAGAGAGAGAGAGAGAGAGAGAGAGAGAGAGAAGGAAAACGGTATCGCAGGGTTACGTATTGATCGTCTTTCCCCGATGCATGGGGGTGGCTTCTCGCGGCAACCAACCCCATAACCAACGGGAGCGCCATTACAGTACCATGGATCGCACGGGGTTGATGCGTCGGTGGCGACGTAACTTCTGAGGCCTTGCCAGCGGGGTGGAGCAAGGGGGGGAGAGGGTAGGTAGGGTGGGAGGGAGAGAGGTAGTTACGAATGAATATGAGAGAGAGAGAGATGGATAGATGTATGGAAAGATAGATAGAGATGGATATAGATGGTTAGAAGGTAGGGAGGTAGGTAGATGGGAAAAAAGAGAGAGAGGAGAGGGGGGAGCAGGGGGGTTCGAGGAGGGTGCACGATGAACGTGCACGTCGTAGAGAGAGGCAGCCAAGTTATAGAACATTATACTGACAGAAAGCTCTGTGTGCTCCGTGCCGAAGCTTCCGGGCAAGAGCGCAAGCTCCGTAATACTCTTCTCGTTGTTTACATCCGTCCCACGATACGATACGATACGACACGTACAACCCGCACAAAGAAAAGGCTAGCTAGCGTGTTCTAGGAACACGCGTGGATCGAGAAAAAGAGAGAGAGAGAGAGAGAGAAGAAATAGAAAAAAAAAACGAATATAATTATCAATTTTTCGTTGGTTGTTTGATTCCTCGCTTGTTTGCTTGCTTGCTTCCTTGCTTATCCGGGCTTGCTTTTTTGAATCAAAGTGAAATAAAATTAAAGGGAGGGAAGGAGAGAGAGAGAGGGGAATTATTTTTGTCTCGAGGTCGTTTCTCAAGCAGGAACACACTCGAAAGTACCCCAACAGGCCCATCATCCGTCGACTTGCCCATGGCAAGCGTCTGCATCGTTTAATGGACGCGTGAGTATCCCATTACAGTCACTTATATTGTTATCTCGGTCTATTTTTCATTTATTATATCAGTAATATATTTGTTGTGTGTAATATATTATATTATGATCGTTCGCGTAGTTTACCCGCATTTTTATTCTTTTAAAAATATAATATATATATTCTTCGATGTTCTTTGTGTGTGTTCCTTATTTTCTATCTGTTTTTCATTTCAAAAATTTCCCGGTGCTTAAAAGTGCGCACCCTATCCATTCCGTCCCACCATAACGCGTCGTACGAATTTCTGTCGAACGTAAAATTTCGGATGATTGAGAAATATACGCGATTAGGGTAGAGAAAGATTATGGTTTTATTTTTGTGACAGACCACTACCACCATCATCATCATCATCATCACCATCACCACCACCATTCTCTCCTTCTTTCATCTTACCGTAGCAGCTCTGATCATTTTCCCGCCTTTCTAGAAAATAACGCGCACTATTTACAACAACGCGTATTAGAAATCTATCGATTAAAAGTATTTCTGATTTCTCTTTCCCTCTTATGGCATGCCTAAAGATAAGACAAAGACGAGTTTATCTTCTCACACACTCTCACTCTCTCTTTCTTTTTCGCTTTACTTTTACACTTTCTTCCTATTTTTTCCGTTCTTCCCCCTTTATCGCACGTGTTTCTTTTTTTTTTTTTCTTATTTTTTTCAAAACGATCGAATCGAGCCAATTAGAGAATTCTTGGTTTGGCTTACGATCAACTCTGTTGTTGTTGTTGTTGTTTAACGCTTTTCCTTTTTTGCGTGATCGTTAGAAAAGGAAAGTAAAAAAGATCAAACGAGGAAGGTGAATAATTAATCGATCGGACGAGACGCTCTTGCTTTTTTTTTTTTATATTTTTTTTTCCTCCCTCCCCCCCTTTTTTTCTTCTTCTGCTGCTGCTCTTGCTTTTTGTTTTTTGTGTGTGTGTGTGTATTTTATTCGCTTATTTTGTAACGTTTAGTGGTCAGTGACTTTCCGGGGAAACGATTTCCATGCAAACCCTCCTTATCGATTTTCAAGCTGGTCGCGTGTGTCACACGCATCGTCGTCAGTAGCCATAATAAGCGGCCAATAATATTACGAGCAAGTTCGATCACCTCCCGTTCTAATCGTTTAGAAAAAAAATAGAGAGAGAGAGAGAGAAAGAGAAAGAGGAAACCAGTTTATCGTTGATGAACATTTATCAAACAAACCTTTCACAAATGTCGGAGATTTCAATGATCGAATTAATATTACATATCTTACATTTAAATATTTCACGTGACCATAGAAACACGATATCGATTTAGATAATTAACATAGAAATATGTATATATGTATGCTTAATGGGTTTCTTTTATTCTTCGTAGAAAAAACCTTGAACTTATCACGCAACGGTGTGTTTTGCGCGTCGCGACTTAAAAAGTAAGATTTAGGTCGAGAAAAATATATAAAACTCTGTGTTCCGATCGTTTTATGCTGGTATAAGCACACACACACGCAAACACATATAATATATAGCAAGTGCGTTCACCAAAGCGTGGCATTGAACCGAAATGGAAGTTGGCCATGAACAGGGAAGAAGAAAAAGGGAAGCGTGTCCGGCCTCGTAAATCTTTTTTTTATTTTACCTTCTTCTTTTCTTTTCTTTTTTTCTTGTCCTCTCTTTCTCTTTCCTTTAAACACGACGCACACGTACACGCACAAAAAACCCACATAGAAATATTCTTTTGACATCTTCCCGTAACGCAATAGCGAAAAGAACGGGCACGATCCAACACCGAACTTCAAAGAACAAAGATTCGGTGTTTGAAAGTCCCTTAGGAAAAAAAAGAAAAAGAAAAAGAAGAAGAAGCCGGAACTGGTTCGCTTTCGGTTCTCTTCTTCTTTGTTCGTGCTCACGTCTCAATTCGAGCGAATAACGAATCGGGGGGGGGGGAAGTTTAAGGGGTAAAGAAGAGAAAGAAAAAGAAGGAAAAAAGAAAAAACAGAAACTATAGGTTAGTTAATCTCGTTGGTAAAATAATTGTTGACCAATAATAATATTACATCGTCGTTGATTATGTTAAAAATTTCTTTGAACGATAACAACAAATTAAAATACGTCGAGTGTGTTTTATTAAAATCAACAATTAGAAAATCCTAATAAGATTCGTATGAATGTATTATAATATAGATACAGGTATTCGTTACACCTTTCTACTATCGGTTGTATTACCGATATTCTACAAGCAAGTATAGTCGAGAGAAAGGATTATACCTGGCAACACGAAGGTGTCGCGAATACACCACCACCGATCTCTCACACGCACGCATGTATGCATGCACGCACGCAAGAAGGTACGAGATTATTCGCGCGCGAATCGTCGAACGTGTCGCATCTCTCGCGTTTATGCTCTCTTTCTCTAACATAATTAACGTTATTTCATCGTCATTTAAATGATACTTTCCCCCATTAACTCTAATGGGGAAGGGAGGGAGGAAAGAGAGATATTTTCAATTGGTGTATAATTAACGTTAACAAAACTAAAAAGGAGTAAACGTATATGAATAAAAATTCGAATAAAAGTCGAAAAGTGTGTCGTGAAAGTGAACCACACCTCTCCCTTCCGATGACTATCATTGTATGATTTTTCTTCTTCTCTTTCTTTTTCTTTCTTTTCATCAATCTTTATATTATCTTTCTCTTGATTTATTACTTTCTATCTCTTTTTTTCTATTATTTGTGCGCGGAACAAAAATTCAAATAAATTCGAGGAACGCGATGGAGGTAAGAAGGAAAATGAATATAACCGATACGTGTGTCTGTGTGTGTGTTGTTTCTCTCTGTGATATACAAAGTGCACTACGCGATAGTTAAATGCATAACGTTCGTTTTTGTATTCCCTTTTTCTTTCTTTCTTTTTTTTTTCCTTGTATTTTCCTATTGTTTACCTTTGCAGTTGCATATGTCGGGTACCTCTCTTCTTATATGTGCATTATATAGGAAGAGAAACATAGTTGATAATACGTAAGCATCCATTGTAGATCACGACAATGGACACCCGTCCTTCGTTGAACGATCATCTCCCAGTTGGCAACACAGAAGGTACCGTTGCCATGTAAAAGAAAAAATTCAAAGAACAAAGTTGACGTATTTAAAAACTTAATAGATAAATTACGTATTACATACATAATCGTATGCATTTTCAATTTGATTATTATACATCCTACGATCTTTCCCATTTTTTTTGTTTCGCAATATTTCGAAAAGAAAAAGAAAAAAAAAAAGCATTGATAGAAATATTTTCATTTCGTTTAGAGATATTAATCTCGTCTCTCGAGAGAAGAGAAGGGAAGGGAAGGGGTATTAATCATAGGCGTTGGGTGAAAAACATGAAAATAATTAGTATACACGTCTAGAAATAAAAGGATAATAAAATTGAAAAATCGTGCTTATGCATTCGTATCAAAATTCTTTATCTCATACTTATACGTAATGAGATAATAAAGTGATGGATAGATTAAAACTCGTCAAAATGAAACAAAATAATTAATACACCCGAGAACCGTTGATGATACAATTATAACATTAATAAACTAATTGAGATAGGACGTGTAAAAGAAAAACAACGAAGTGTAGATTATAATTGAATCGTAATTGAATTATCGACACAGAAAAGGAAAAAAAGAGTATTATTTTTGTGTTATTTATTCTTACTCCACCCCTTTCGAATTTGAAGGGAGGAAAAGCGTATTATATATATAACAATAAAATATTTGACATTAAAAAAAAGGAAAGGAGAGCAAAAACAAATGTAACTAACTTGTACTCCCACTACACCATTCAAGGGGTAGCATAATTCTTTATTTTGGTTATGAGAAGCGTCGCTATTTCTCTCTCTCTCTCTCTCTCTGTGAATCTATTTCTGTCTCTGTTACCCTAACTGTCTATAGTATGATGACCGGTCGATGGCGCGAGGGTGGTCGTCGCGACGCCGACGCCGACGTCGCTGGGGGACGCTCACAGGTGGTCGCCACGCAGTCTGGCCGTGTTTCGTGTGCCGACTGCACCACCGACTTGCTGCTACTGCACCAACCACCGCTTCTATTGCTATTTCATACACACACACACACACACCACCACCACCGCGAAGAGTAGAGTAGTTGCCTCCTTTTTCGAGGTCCCCGACCGGATCGATCCGCGACCATACTTCCGGCTTCCGTTTGTTGTGACGCCAAGTGCAATCCTAGGGAGAACCTTTAACCTCTTTACCACCCTTATTTACACGTTTCTTCTTACTCTTTCTTTTACTCTGGATACGCGTACGTCTACCAAGTGTATATTTGTATATGTGTATGTGTGTGTGTGTGTGTTGACTACCAACGTTTTTATACACCCCTCAACCCCACACCCCCTCACACCACGATTCTTTATCTTTCACGTAATTCCACTACGCGCGAACTTCTTCTTCTACTCGTCTCGTTTTTATGAACCTTTTTGTTATTTCTTTTTTTTTTATACATTCCTTAATTTTTTCCCTCTTCACTTGTTCATATCGATTTATTTTGAACGATCTACTAATACTCGGATAGATTAATGTTATTAATAATACATGTGCGCGAGTCTCGTTATGTGATTTTCGATCGGAACGAAAGTGGAACTTCGTCGAGATACGCTCTGGTGAGCTTTTGATAAATTTGTGTGTGTCTATATGTGTGTGTGTGACTATGTGCATTTAAAAACATTATATAATTTATTTCCGATAATTATAATTGATATTTCATTGTGAAAATATCAAACACGTAAAAGAATAGTTAATTTTTCTTTTATACAGAAATAGCAAATTGATCTTTCAACGATCGAAGTTACCTGACCAACATACTCGAGGAGTTCTACCTTATCGTACCATTGGTGGGTAGGCGTTGGTTGTTCGAGAATAACCGTGGAAAATAGTGGATAAGAGAAGTTCTCTTTCATCCCTCTCTCTTTCTCACACACACACACATACTTACACATTTTCTTTTGATATATATTAGTCGGCGAACAACGTCTACGTCCTTACAAGAGTGTAGTTCGGTCGCGTGCGCGCGTGCGCTTTCCAGCAGCTCGTGTAGTAGTAATACGTGTTGCTCCGGTGACATAATGTAACCTACATTCGGTACGAGCATAACGCTTCCTCTTTTAATTAACAATTGTAGAGTACCTTTTGTTGCAATTAAATGAACACACGTTTAATAACGAATATCATTCAGATATTTCTTTTTATTTCTACGTTGATCAAGTTTTTCGTATAAAATTTTAGTGCGCGTCTACGATTGACGATTGTTTTATTCGAACAAACAAATAAATAAATAAATAAAATAATGAAATGAAAATTACCCGCGCGATCGGAGATATTATTAAAAAGAAATTAAATCGAGGATTACTTTTCGAATAGAAAAAAAAAAAAAGAGATCAAAGGACTCAACGACGGGGGTAGGTGGTGATCCTCCTCTTTCGCTGATCGATAAATTACAAAAAAAAAAAAAAGTGATAACTAAAGGGGATTTCTATTAGAAAACGATGTTTGAAAGCTCAGCCGTTCGAAATGGTCTACCGGCGAGGTTATTGATCGCGAGAGTTAGCACACTTTCGAGCTCGCGGCCTTCCCTGAAAATTATAACACGAGATTCCACGTTCCGCGGGAAAATCTATGAAGGTATGTGGACCGCAAAATAATAGTGGAAGTAGGTGGAGGTAAAAATAAACCGAGGATGCAAGCAGATAAATATATTTCACGGTGAAAATTTATCAAAACTTGTCGGGGTGGGGGATGGATAAAACTAGTTGAAAAAGTTTCAGTTCGTTCGTTCGTTCGTTCGAAAATAAAAATGAGAGAGAAAAAGAGAGAGAAAGAAATTCGTTGTTAAACTGATTGTGATATTATACATCGAAGAGTTTGCATCTCGATTTGATCGATCGATGAAAAAAGAAGGAAAAAGTGAGAAAAGGGTACACGTATAGGTATGAAGAATATTGCAATCCAATAACAACAATAATGCATTTATTTTCTCTCTCTCTCTCTCTAGTTTTCTCTTTCTAAAGATTTTGATCGGTGTTTTCCCCCTTTTCACCGCGCGTTCGGAAACGCGAATATTTATTATCTCGCGTGTGTGGCCCTTTTTCGATCGATTCGGTTTTCCTCTCCATTTCGCATTGTTGTCAGCGCCAGAAAAAAGAGAGAGAGAGAGAGAAAAAGAGGGAAAAATAAAGAGAGTGAGTGAAAGGGACGGAGATTAGGGAGGCGAGTGAGATTGAAAAGAAAAAAAAAGTAGTCTGATTCCGCTTCCGATCGAACAAACGAGCCAGCGAATGAGCGAATGAACGAACGAACGAACGTCGCGACGTGGAGATTGAGAAGGAAGAAGAAAAGGTAGAAATAATCCGAATTTGTCGAGTGAGCTCACACGTGCGACTACCGACGACATTGGTTGGTTGATTCCTCGTAGTCATTCGTTCGTGCGCGCGCGTGTGTTCGTGTCATACACGTGAATAGAAAACGAGAAAGAAAAAGGCAACGAAGATAAAAAAAGAAAAAAAATCGCTGGGAGAATAAGAAGAAGAAGAAAAAGGGGAAGAGAAAGGACCAGGTGGATGTGGGGGGGGTGGTAAGAGGAGAAAAGCATCGAAAGCAGAATAAAAAGGATGGGTGAGGGGGAGGGAAGCAAAGTATCAACCTCGTCGTCTGGGTTGGTGGTACATATACGTGAATCCGTGATTAAAGCCGGTGTTGCCGACGAACTCGCGGATTTCTAAATATATAGAAAGGGAGGGCTTGCACGCGAAAGCTTTTCTGAGAGCTTCCAGTGGGTAACGCGCACTGCTTACGGATAGGTCGGTTATTATCTTCCCCCCATTTTCTCTTTTCTTCATTTTAGTTCTAAAGTATCTTCGCCGTGTATCCTTTTTTCTATTTTTTTTTTCTTCTCCTCCCCCTCCCCGCCAACCCCCCGTCATTTATAATCAAAAATAGAAAATATATATTATATGTATACTCTAGTATTTTAAATGGTCAACGATATAGTCAACGTTGTATTGTCAAATCATTAAAGTCAAACTTCGTGGGAGTTACGTTTAGTAAAATTCATGGAAAAAAACGTAAAAATCGGATAAATGGTAAAAAGAAAACGCATTGTTCGTAGAGAAGTGTTTCGAACCCGTATAACAAAAAGAGAGAAAGATTAAAGAGATACTTATAGATTGATTATACAAATTTTGTTGATGAATACATTTTCATCAATGGTTTATTCCCAAATTCGTATAGATATATTCAATTTCGCGCATCCCCATGTTATAATACACAAAAATACTCTTGCCCGCAATTATTATCAAACGATCAAAGATATTTTTCTATAGAGAGTGAATTTTCTCACGGTGCAACCGTAACTTCTCTCTTCCGTGTTGTTTTCTTTCACCGTGGTAGCCTGGGGCCAACCGGAAGATCAAAAACACGTTGATAGAAGAGTACAGTGATGACTAAAGAGGAGAAAGGAAGGAAGGAGGAGGTGGTAATGGTGGTGATGGTGGTGGCCTGTCTGTCTACCTGTCTGTCTGTCTGACTGTCTCTTTTTTACTAGCAAACGAACAACGACAACGTTTAATACATATGATACTTTGTATGAACGAAACGAAGCACGTGACACACGTATTCGAACGTGTGTCGATGGTAGCGCCATGTTTGGCGATCTCAGCTATGGGGAGAGAGTAAACAGCAAACAACCTAGTACGACCACGATGATTCTTCCTTCGGTCTCCAGTACCAAACCGATCGCCTTTCGATCCTTCCTTTTTACCGATCGCTCGTTGCTTCGTTCGTTCTTTCAACTCGATAGATCGATTAATCGATAAATAGATCGTTCCGATCAATCAAATATTATAATCGTCGCGATAAACAAAGTTTCTTTCGTTTCGTTTCTTCCTCTACCTTTTTTTCTACGAATATATATATATATATATGAACAATTTGATCGATTGAGTTTGCAATGCGATGGATTCGGTGACTACTACTAGTACGTAAGATTTTTTTTTCTAATCTAACGATAAGTACTTTTTTATTTTTATTTTTTTATAGATAGAAAATTTCTCCTCGTCACATTTCATTGTTCGAACGATTAATCGATAAAATACATGACAGATGTTTTATATTAGGTTTAATTGTATTTATTATTTGTTGCCGATAGTAAACGCGATTGTTTTTCACCTTACGAAAAGAGATTTTCCTTGATCTTTTGATAAGAACGAAGAAGATTGGTTCACGACCTACTACTACTTACTTACTTACTTACTTACTTACTTCTTCTGATTTTCTATACTTCCCCTTTAGGCTTTTTGTTCACGAGTACAAGTGAATTTGGTCGATCGTAAGATATCAAAAGATACCTAACTCGTAACTCAATCTTGATCGTGTTTGCCGACTTTGACATCTTACACAGAAGTTCCTACTACTCAGGATTGTTCAGAGTAATTTAAGTGGTGCCTTGTGTCCCTGTCCCATCGCCAAAGTAATTTCGAATCGTATTCCGTTTCAAGATAGACGAGGAGGGATCCTATTCCCTCCACCAATCCATCTTTATTTACAACCGATCGAACACGCTGACATCCATTTCGACGATCTTTTCTCTAGCGATCGCAATTTCTCTTTCTAAGAGAATGGATTATGGAAAGTTTTTCTACTTCGCGGACTCTCTAACGATCTATTCAGGATCACGCGATCAAAAATTATAATATATTTATTTCATATATTTATTATTTATTTTTAATATTCAACAACTATACCTATACTTTTTTTAAAAAGTCAAATTATTCTGAACAAAAATTATTCGATGTTGGAAATGTGTGTATTCGTTGTCTGTGGAACCCCTATCCTCCTATTTCAAAGATTATTAATTCGAATTTATTAACGAATTGACAACATTTTTCAGATCGTCAGAGGATTAACGACTCTGAAGAGATGCAACGGTGTCCATATCTCCACGAGATGAAAGAGCGTTTGCTCTCACAACCGACACCGACAGACAGTTTAGACATGGAAAGACTCGACGGTGGTACTCCCGTAAAGGAGGCAAATCTCCATAACGATTATCCTGCACACACAAATCCTGGTGTTATACCTGATCCACCGGAAATGCCTCCGGAATCGTTGATCGGTACCGTTGTCAAGGTATTTTTTTATATATTTTAATAATTAATTATGAACAAACAGATTTTGCTATCAATTAAATGAATATTATCTGATCATGTTATTCGATATTTTTTTTTGTAGCTCAACTCAGATGGTTACGGATCTCACACATCGCCGGCTCACGCGAGGCAACCCTTGGTCCCACAAAATGCAAACAATCAACCCCTTTGCCTCACCCCAACGCACACCGGACCTTCGAATGGCATGTTGCCAAAGAACGCCAAGTGAGTAAAATGACTGTTTTCTACGAATACCTACGAGTAGGTGTATATATATATATATATATATAATACATGGTTTGCGTTGAGGATGATTATTCACGAAGAGAATAAACTATGCACACTGCGAAGAAACGTCGCTTGGTTGAAAGAAATGTCTATAGTAATTCAAAATTTTCTATTCGTATATTTCTTTCAATGTTAACATTTTCAATCGATGGAATATTATTATTACAGATACCAACACGCGTTTGATGCGAGTTTCTTTTCAGTGTACCATCATTCGTGTTCATTATCAATTTACTAGGATCGAAGTTATGGAATGTATTACGAGAGAAGATGATTAAAATGTTTACAAAGAAAGAACATTTTTCGTGCCGTTAACGGACGATAGAGAGGAACGTTCTTTCTTTTTTACCAAGGAGTTATAAACGAGATAGTTGACTGGTATGTGGTCTTAGAAAGATATATTACTTAGCCACGTGGTAGGTAACATGGAAAAATACCTATCGAAATTCAAGAGCATTTTTTATCGCTATCACGAATGGAAAGAAGTTTTCTGGTACACCACCACCCAAGGGATAAAACTGAAAATAGTCCAGTATAACTTCCTTAAGCCAGTCGTGCATTTTACGATCTCAGCGTACAAGTTAAAGCATTCCCCCGTTACGATTTTAGTAACACGCTAATTATAGACTTACGACTTATGTTAGTCTCGAATTTGCTATCCAAAGGGTGTTCCCTATTCTTGCGAGAACTAGTAGATTTTATTTACGACTTTTGCTAACTCCAGATATATATATATAGATTATAATATAGTACGTGAGTATGTTGGATGTACTTTTTAACTCATCATAAAAGTAATTTTTTGGTTGATCAAATACACTGTTATAAGAAAAAAAAAAAATCAAAAGATTAGTTTGGTGCTCAAAATTTGTCAACCTACTCTCGTATATATTATATAATATTCATCTATTATAAAATAATATAATATAATCTATGAGATAAATACACTAATCTAACAATTAATTATTCAATACAAAACATATATATATATATATATATGGAAAAGTTTGCGAATTTGAATAATTCATAATTTTCTTATAGAATCTCGTAGGATTCGATTGATCATAGGATAAAACCCAAGTATCTATAAATACTATATCGTGTATAGTATTACATAAATAGAGTACGATTTCACGCGCGATAGTAATAGAAGTCGAATGGTGTCGTTATCGAGATCATCGGACGTGTTCTAATACTGCAAGGACGATCTCCAACTTGGATTTATTAACTGTTTGATCTTCAAGCTCGTGTGTTTGTCCTTAATTAAATACTTGATTTATACACGAAATAAGTCGGTCATAATTATTATTCGTTTGTTGCAATCTTTTACTATTCCCCCCTCTTGTTTTAATTCTTTTTATTTTTTTTTTCTTGGTCAATTAATTACGATTGACGATATCATATATTATGTTATACCGACATACAACCAACCAACCAACCAACCAACAACGATAAACATATCGATTATCGTTCCATGAAAACTTGCTAAGGTCTGTTGCAAAAATCAATTACATCGTCATCTTTAATCTCGACGACGACGACCATGATATCCTCGTATTAAATACTTCCGCCGTTGAAGAGAACAAGAAAAAAAAAAACGAATCTGTGTCAAGTTGTAGAAAAATGTTTCTAAGGACGTTCGAAAGATTCTTTTCGCGCACGTTAAAGCGAAACATGTAATACGATTTTTATCTCTTTTTTTTTTTTCTCTTTTCGTATATCACATTTTTTTTTACATCTTTCTTCCCTCCCCTTCCTCTTTATCCTTTTACGTCTGTCATCCCTTTCCCAGCGCGATATTCGACGAAGGTGTTAAAAAAAAAAAAATGTGTTACCGTTTAAAAGCTAGAACAGTATTTTTTCGAGCAAGGCAACAAAATATGGGTGAAAGAGAAAAAGAGGGAAAGAGAGAGAGAGAGTAGAAAAAAAATAAACAAAACTTTTGTCCATTATCTTTTAGTATAAAATATTCGGATGGGTATTATTTTTTTTTCTTTTGCATATATTTTATTTTATTTTTTCAATGACCTCTCCCCCGATGGGTCCGGGAGCTTAGTTCTAGGGACACGGAATCGTGGCAGCACTGCGACCGACAGTCGAAATCAATACTCGTAGTGCGTGAGCCTTGTCTCTCTCTCTCTCTCTCTTTCTCTTTCGTAATCCTTGAAACGCGATATTACGAGGTATAGAAGAAAAAAAATGTCCATGTACATGGGTACTATACGATAATTTACAATCCACAAACTAGATTACACCACTATGGTAGTACGATTACAGAGGGGTCTGTTACATTATAATTACTCATGACAGTGGTATAAATATATATATACATATATATCCGTCATTGGAGAGGGTTGCACAATACGGAAAAGTTGATAACGAGCTGGATAGAGATAACGACGTGGTCTTTGATTTCCGATTAACAAGCCTGCCACAGGATTTTCATATTGATATTACTTTTCTCTCTTTTCATTTCTTTTTAGTCATCTCCCCTTTTAAAGGTGATACGCTCGGGGGTAGGAAAAAAGTGAGTAACCTTTGACCGGGTAGGACGAGATGCAAGGGGGAAAGTGGGGAAAGGTGGGAAAGGAGCTAAAGGAATCTCTCGTTAAATCGATGTTTGAGGTGTCCTAAGGATATCAAATATCGTCAATATGGGATGGATATATCCGATGATGAAACGATAGCAAATGGAATCGGGTCGAGTTTGGTTGCAGCATGCATTCGCGAACGGGTCGCAACGATAAGAATTTTCTACGAGGGTAAGGTCAGTCACCTCGGTGGCAGGCAGCGTTATCGAGCGGGTCAGTGGGTCGCAGAAGCATGGAACTGTTACCCCCTTTACCTCTTAACGCCCAACACCCACCCACCCATCCACCCCCCACCCCTAGTAACTCTACTCGAATCCACCGCCTCATCCTGATTCCTACTAACGGCAGCACCCTCTTCTCTAACCATTTCGCGAGCAAGAAAAGAAAGAGAGAGAGAGAGAGAGATTTTCCATGATAGGAAGGAGGAATATAACGACTAACTGAATCGACTGGGATTGGGAGTAGTGGGGGGGTTGGGTTGAATGTTGTCGAGTTATCCGAGTTTTTCAAGAAATTCTCACGAGCTAGAAAACTCCTTAATGGAAGAAAGATATAGGGTGAAATCGAAAGAACTTTAGCTCTAACATTTTTTTTCCCTCCCTCCCCGCACCTTTTTCTTTTACACTTTGCTTTACCGAGTTACAATTTTTTATCCCGATCGTTTCTTAAACGATGAATAATATAATCGATCAGTATTACGTCATTGGCTGGTACACGATAATATCGAGAATACGAATTCGTTCTTTATTTCTTCGTGACAATCGATAATATCGAGTAATTATTAAAGAAGTTCCAAGAAAAAAAAAAAAAAAAGAAAGAAAAAAAGGGGGTTAAGATCAAACGTAATGTTCTAATGAATTCTTGAACGGTCTCTCTCGTATCTGGTGCTCGTAACACATTGATGAAAAGAACGAACGAACGAACGAACGAACTAAAGTCTATCTTTATTCTCTCTTATGTTCACGTATTTGCGTTAGTAGGCCGGATACATGTTAGAGAGACGCAACGCAACGCGTAGGTGAACATAGATAAAAAAGAAAAAAGAAAAAAGGGAAAAAGTGTGTACGACGAAAGTTGAAATCTCAATGCGACATTCATCGGGACAAAGAACCTCGGCGTATCTCCGGAGATATTCCAACCGAGCGTGGTTGAAAGAAGAACAAGAACAAGAAGAAGTAGAAGTAGAAGAAAGAAAGAAAGAAAAAAAAAAAAAAAAGAGAGAGAATGAGAATGAGAATGAGAATGGGAAGGAAAGAAAGAACGAAAAAACGAACGAAAGAGAGGAAGATAGAGGAAAAGATAAAGAGGGTGGTGGGTTGGTGGATTTCTCGATGGAGACCAACGGGATCCACCACACGAACCAGGGGTGAGTTGAGTTGAGTTGAGTTGAGGTGAGGTGAGGTGAGGTGAGGTGTCGTCGTCGTAGTCGTAGTCGACTCTCTCTCTCTCTCTCTCTCTCTCTCTCTCTCTTTTTCTCTCTTTTTCTCTTTATACCTAACTATCTATATAGAACGAAAGCTCACTCGTAGCTAGTGCGCTTGTGCAAGAAGCTCAAGTCTGCCCGGGAAGAGACCTCCCGGCTAGCCTCAGTCTCCGGGATGCTGGGGGCGGCGATCGTGATTCTACCCCCATTTCATCGTGTTCTGATAACATAGAGTCTGTCTCACTCGCTCGTTCACTCACTCACATTCTTTCTCTCTCTCTCTCTCTCTCATTCTCTCCCTTTCTTCATCGTTCTATCCTCCCGCATTCGCTTAACTTTATCCCTATCCTATCATTCTCTTCTTCTTCTTCTCACTCTCTCTATCTTTCTCTATTTTCATCCCCTCCGTGTGTATTCTCTACTCTCTCTCTCTCTCTCTCTCTTTCTCTTTCTACTTCGAATTCTGTGCCCCCTTGCGTGCTCTATCCCTTCTCTGTGTCTACGCTTCACACCCTTTTCCTCCGCCGAAGCCTGGGTGCAGTCACCGCGAGTACCTTCAACTAACCACCTCCAGCAGGTGAGCAGCCTTCTTCGTTCACGTCATTCGTATTTCCGTTCGTTCGTTCGTTCGTTCGTTCGTCCAGTCATTCTTTAAACATATTTACGTGACTGAAATTCAGATTGAACAAAAGTATAGTAAAAGAAAGAAAGAAAGAGAGAGAGAGAGTGTGTATGCTTGTGTTCTCGTTGTCATCATCATCGTCATCATCATTGGTATCATCGTCATCGTCATAGTCATCGTCATTGTTGTCATTGTCGTTGTCAATCATTCGAGCGAGATAGAGTGTACTTGATTCTTCTAGGTTGTTGAGAGAGGTTCGGTCGTGCGCACGGGATTTTCCATTAGCTCGTTCGACCAAGTGCGCGGGATCAGAGACACTTTCGTGATGTGTCCTTTCTCTTTCGTTTACCTCTCTCTTTCTCTTTCTCTCTCTCTCTCTCTCTCTTATTTTCCTATAATTTTCCATCTGCCTTTTTTGTCACTAACCCGCTCGTTTAGCCCTCATCATAATCATCATCATCATCATCGTGGTCCGCTGCCAGGCTACCTACAAATCCCTCTTTCTATGCACCCTCCCATAGAGAGAGAGAAAGAGAGAGAGAGAGAGAGACGCGTCCCTGTGTGCGCGAAAGGGTTTGCTCGGGAGTATCTCTCGTACCTTTCAGCCTCTCGCAACGCGTCTCTCTCTCTCTCTCGTCTCTTACCGAATTTTTTCTCTAACCACAAAATTATTTCTTTTCTTTTTCCTATTCCATCTTCCCTCCCCCCCACCTAGCTACCAATCGACCTAAGCAATCTATCCCCTAACCTCTAATAATAATTGTAAGAACGTTCTCTCACTTTCTAAAACGTAATTTTTTGAATCTTCTCTTACGTTCACATTTTTTAATTTTATTTCATATTATTTTATTCGTACAAATTTTCCCTTTCTCATGTATAATTCGATACATTTAAATAATAGTCGAGAGGCGTTCACCAAAATGGCGGCCTAATACTTCCTCTCAATCGTTCGATAATTTTCCTCTACATTTCCCATTCTCTCCTTCATAAATTATACAATAATCCTAATTATTCCCCCCATTACCATTCGATCATTTTCTTTTCAATGATTTTTAAAAACGAACGAAGAAACGCACGAACGGGGTATAATTAAATAAGGATCGTTAGGAACCGCGTGAAAGAGAAGAAGAAGAAGAAGAAGAAGAAGAAGAAGAAGAAGAAGAAAAAATAGTAGAAGAAGAAGAAGGCATTTACGATGGACGGTGGTGGTGGAGACTGTAAAGTCGCCACCGTGGAGGTAGAAGCAGCAGCCGCGGGTGACAACACGGCAACGCTTCCGGTCACGAGGCCTCTAAATCCGCAAAACTCACCCCCTAACGCGCAGGACAACGCGGAGAAGAACAACGCCGCTAATAAAGAAATGGAGCTGAAGAATGTACGATCTACGCCAGCGAAAAAGTAAGGAATATTTTTCCGGAAGAATGATGACAAAAAAAAGATAAATAAAACGGGGCGAATGGGGAGACTGGTAGGTGGGTGGGTGGTTGGGGATTATTTTAGATAAAAATAGGGATATAACACTTACGTTTTAGATCTCGATGATTTAGATCGAACATCGATGACGCGTGTTTAGATCCTTTAGTACGAATTAGTAATAAATAAATAGCTTGACATTAGGCTTTCATTTTTATTTTTTTACAAAATAATAATTTTCTATTCACCATAGTACAAATGCAAAACGCAATTAAATTTAAGTTCCTAGTTGCATTGTTACGCACGAAAAGAAAAAAAAAAAAGAAGAAAAAGGAATACGCGCGGAAAATGGGGGACAAATAATTGGAATGGTTTTTTCTTTTCGAAAAGAAAAAAATATATATATATATATAGCAATATAAAGTGCATCTGTGAACACAACACATGCATGTATATGCTAAAGAATCTTCTGGTTTTATCCGGTGTTTCTATTTATGACGTACTTCGTTAGCTCGTATGGAATGTATGTAGTACTTACATACATCGTTGACGTACAACAGCGGACGTACGTGTACGACATAACGGAGAACGTGGACTAACGCATACATTATACGTGCACGAGAAGGAGTATGCACTCATGCACGTAGAAGGAACCACCCTACCTCGAGGGAAACAACCGACCGAGCGTGACAAAGGAGATAGAGAAAGAGAGAGAGAGAAAGAGAGAGAGAAAGAGAGAGAGAGAGAGAGAGAGAGAAAGAAAGGAAGATGATACCGTAAAGAAGGAAAGTCGTCAGAATCATGAAACGGATTTATTTTGTGAAAAAAAAAAAAATAAAAAATAACTTGGTCTCGGATTTTGAAATGAAAATGTTGAAGCTTTTGATCATTGAAGAGTTTGATCATTCAATATCGTTAAGTGTGATTATCATAATCGTAACTAGAGCATGTTTTTTCTTCTCTCTCTCTCACTCTCTCATTCTTTTTTTTTTTTGTACTTTTCTCAACGACTGTACATAGTAAAGAATTCGTTTGAAATTCCACCGAGTCGGGTTTCTCGGTACATGTAAGGAAAACGAAGCAACGGGTTTCTTTTTCTCTCTATCTCTCTATATATATATATATATATTTTTTTTATTTATTCTCTTTCTCTTTTTCTCTTTAAACGAGAGAATCCGAATGTATTTTATCTCGTCACATATGTAGATCGGAGGCACACAACACCGAGCGTGACACTCGTGTTAAGCATGTACGCTTTCTGTGGCGTAGGAATGGCTTCTCGAATTACTCATAGTCGCAATAGCATTAACGTTGGTTCTCTACCAGCTTTAGCTTTTCTCTCAACTAACTCGTCAGTCTAGACGCGTTCTACGAAACGACGAGTGTGCTGCGGTGTGTCTTTTCGTCCTCCAGTGCAGTCAAATCTCAATCGTCTCCTTTTACATCATCCTATATCTCTGACAACTGTTAACAACGTATATTTTCAACAACGATGCATTGTTGCAAGCGTTCGCATATTTAAGAAAGGAAGGATTTAACAAAACTAAAGAAAGAAAGAAAAGAGAGAAGAGAAGAGAAGGAGGTGGAGAAGAAGGAGGAAGGTACAAGGAGGACTTACGAAGGGTTTGAATTTCGCTTTGGTGATGCTTTCGGATTAAAACGTAGAGAAAAGAAAAAGTCGTTGAAAGAAAAAGGACGAGAGAAATCGTGAGGAGGTCGTTGATATTCAAAGAATTGAAAGAAAGAGTGTGAGAAAGAAAGAGAGAGAGAGAGAGAGAGAGAGAGAGAAAAGGGGTAGAAAATGACGATCGAAGGGTAGAAATTTTGCGAGGGACAAAGATACTGGGCGAGGGTGAGTCGAGAGGACCGGAGGGAGAGAAAGAGAAAGAGAGAGAGAGAGAGAGAGAGAGAGAGGAGCTGAAAGTAGGTACTTCGAAATATCGACCGGTTGCCTGGACCACTCTCTGAGTCCGTACTATACACCACTGTTTCCACTTCCTAGCGTTTTCCTCGTTCACGAGTGGTAAAAAGGCTGTGTACTGATGATGATGTTGCTATTGCTGCTGCTCATCGAAAAATCCGCTGTCTTTTTAAGTTATTTTTTCTTTTTCTTTCTAATGTTTATCTTTTCTTTTCTATTTCAGAGAAATAAATTACACGAAGATATCAAAATTTTCTTACACGTATCGATCATGAATTGTTCTACTTCATATTATTAATTTCTATAACGAATAAGTTAACACACAAAAAAACTGGATAAAGTAATGATGACACTTTTTATAATAGATCAAATGATTTTTACGTAACATTTTAGATTACCGATGAAAGTATAAAAGATATATATATATATATATTTATGTCTTTTTTGTACACATACGACACATCTCGTTAAAATAAAATAAAAAGAAAAGCTCGTGCTGAAGGTTAATGCTTTTATTAATACGTGACACGCCTGTGCACTTTAAAAGAAGTCCTCTCTCTTTCTCTCTCTCTCTCTCTCTCTCTCTATGTCTTCTATATCTATTGCGATAGCCATCGAGTAAAAAGTGTCTGTGTCGAGTGTACGAGCTCGTGCGGAACACAATAAGGTCTGCGCCTCAACCCCTGAAATGCCACGGGGACAAAGGGTGGTTAAGCCCTTCTCTGGTCGAAGATGCACACCATACGACGTCGAGACTTTGCGGCCTTAAGTAGACGCGTCGAAAGTACGTTGCAGTTGTACTTGCGTCGATTATATCGATAAACGGATTTTTAAAAAAAGAGAACAAAAAGGGATTTTCTTGCGAGAGAAGAGGAACAAACAGAAGAAGAAGAAGAAGAAGAAGAAAAAGAACAAAAGAAAAAACTAGAACAAGACAATTAACATATACGAGGATAAAAATTCATTTTTAAAAAACGTGACGAGAAAAAGGAAAAGTAACAGTGAAGTGTCGTACCTTTGTTATCATAGTTTCGTTTCTTTTTAAAAAACGTGGAAACAAAAAAATATTAATCATAAATCATGGAGGTTGAAATTGTTCCTCTTGTGGAAAATAATACGACGGTCAATGGAACGAATTCGGTGCAGACTGTTAACAGTAGAATTCAGATGATCAAGAAAAAACGGTAAAGTAATTTTTGTTCGTCTAGCCATTAACGTAACATTATATAAGATGTTACCAGGTTGTAAACACGGTACCTGTTATGCAATATAAGGCTGCATCTTTCCTTTATTTAGAAAATTCTAATTTTACACCTTAGGTGAGGTGGGGTGTGTGTGTGTTATGCGTCGATCAGAGAAGCTTATACTAGACGCTGAGATTTCTTTTTTTTTTTTCTACTCGTTTTATTTTTTATTCTCTCTTTCATACCCCGCGAGAGTTCGTATACCTAATATCTATAGTTATTTCAAATTATTTCTTAATCACGCGCACGTTTTATGTCCTTTTTATTTTGTGTGTGTATCTAATAATATTTTTTGTTCGTGCTTCAGAACGTCGCTGTTCATCATCATGAGCTTCATCTACGCTAAATTACTGGTCGTTGTGTGTATCGCTTACGTTATAAGCGAAGTTGTAACACACAAATTACCGCTCTACTATTACGAAGGATTTTTCACGTATCTTTATGGTGCGAGCATACTCTTCCTTCTCTACGTATTCTGCTTCCTTCTACAAGAAAGCGCCTGCTGTGCGCGTGGCAGTGATACACCGCCGCCACCACCTAGGCCACAAAAACCACCCAAGGAGCAGAAGGATAAAAAGGATAAAAAGGATAAGGAACAAAAGGCTGCGAAAAACAAGAAAGATTTTCAGGTTAAATAATTTTTTTTTCAACTTTTTTATAAATACGGACACGCGCGAAATTTCAAAAGATCCGCGCCTATCGAATTAATTACTCGTTACTTCTTTTTTTTTCTTCTCTCTTTCTCTCTCTCTCTCTCTCTCTCTCTCTTGTTTTCTCTTTGCGAGGGATAGAAAGAGACAGAAATTGAAAGGGGGAGGAAGTGAGAGAGAGGGATAAAGACTCCTTTTAACGAGCTTGCCTATTTATCTTCGTCCGTATACCAAGAAGAGGAGGAGGCCGTTCTTTTTTTTTTGCTTCCTTCTCTCTTAGTTAGCCGAGAACCTACGTATTTTAATATTCATAAACTCTTTTGTGTTAATGCGAAACGTCTCGCGAGGAGATTTGATATTTATAGCACGAGCCGTTCCATATTCTTTTACCTTTAACAACGATCGTGCTACCTACCTACCTACACGCGTGTATGTATAATAAATTATTTGATTGTTTTGCATTCGTATTTTTAACCATTGGGAGTCATTTATTTGATTATATTTTTAAACGTCAAGAATCATGATGGAACGTGCGATAAAGATTGGAATGTTTTACGGGGAAGTTTTTATCGAGATCGGGCGTAATTGAATTGCACTCCTGCCAAAGAGGGACTCGGCGTTATGTGTGTGTATTTCTTTCTCTCTCTCTCTCTTTTTTTTTCTTTATCCTTTATTCGTATCGTTTTTCATCGGGATAACTCAATCAATCTTATTCTCGAGAGGTATAGCTTTCTGACTTGGGGAAAAAACATTTATCGTAGGATGCAGCAGACGTTGAAGCTGGCGTTGCAACGCGTGCTTTACGTAAACGAAAAACTTCGCAGAATGATCACAGTCATGGAAGCTTTTTCCTACGAATCGGTGCCATAGGTAAAAAAAAAAAAAAAAAAAGAAACAAAAGCATTACGTAGAATATTTTCATATCAATTAATATTTTTGTTAACATTTCACGTGTTAATTAGCATTCGGTTTGGGCACGATGATTTATAACGGATTGGAATTCGGAGCATTTTTCGAAGTACCACCGACCTCGCCCTGTTATCAAATACTTCAGGGTGTTAATCCAGTTCTACAAATGATTTTCACGTTCATGCAGATGTACTTTATCTTCATGAATTCCAGGGTAAGCGACTAAGATATTTATGTTTTGTAATAAAATCGATTTTTTTAATCTGACGATTTCTTTTTTTTCCTTTTTTCAATCAGTTGAACATTCATCGATTCAAAGTAATTGCACGATTCGGTTTGATGCACGTGGTCGCGACGAATCTTTGCGTTTGGATTCGTACATTGGTACTCGAGAGTCTTAAAGAGATAACGCAGTATCATCAACGATTGGGTCAAGAGGAAGCTGGAATTTTAGGTATTTTCCTTAACGTTCGTATCAAATGAAAAATAAAATAACAGATTAATATTGAACCGTCGATCGTTAACGTTTTTCATCGTAGAGAGTATCAAACAACATTCGTTAAGAAACGCTGGAGCAATCTTAGGCATGCAGCCTAGGGACATGGCCCAGTTACGAGAATCCCCGTTGCATTCGTTTGTAAAAACAACGTCGGTAGCTTCGACCTTGATACCGACAACAGCAGAATCCCTAACTCGAGCTATAAGAACTACTGTCAAAGCAATCCCAAGAGTAGCGCATACTTTATCTACAGCAGCTTCTACGGCTTTCATGACATCACCTAGTACAACGCAGAGTACAACCACCACCACTACCACCACTACGTTCTTGCCCAATTTGACGACTACAGCTGCTACAACGTTATCCACTTTGTTGACCACTCTAACTATAAGGAGCACTACTACAGAAAGAACGACTACCCCGAGTACTACGACATCGACTACAACACCGACTACCACCACTACGACTACAACAACGACCACAACCCCAGCTTCCATTTTATCAAACGCTTTCGGTGATTTCTTTGATTCCTTTCAAGCCGATACTAAGGATCAGGTATGTGTTTGATAAATTTGTTACAAAGAAAATATACAACAAAGAAAAAAACCAAAAATTGAACAAATTAGAACAACGTTAATATAAATGATTTCGTTTGATCTCAATATTTAGGTACATGAAGTATTTTACGTGAGCAACGCGACTAACAGCAGTGATTACTGGGGCCAGAATCTTGGCTTTTATGCGGAAGCTTTGACGGAGGATGGTACGATAACAAACTCATGTGGTCGCGTCAACATCATGGGGACTATCGTCCAAGACGCAGCACCCTACTTGTTCCCCTTCATTATCGAGTATAGCCTGATCGGCGCGGCTGTGATATACGTCATGTGGAAACACATCGGTAGACACCCACGTTGGCCTCATCAAGCGGAAGCTGATCTCGAGCGTCGTCTGGAAGTCATGCTCTCGAGAAGGGCGGTCGCCCTAGCTCATGCAGGTAATCGATTATAATTTATTCCAAGCACTCTTTTTCTTCTTCTTCCTTTTTTTTTTTTTACTACTTCTTGCCGAAGAGATAGCCGAGCTCGTAATAACGAGATCGACGTCTCTTACTCGAGCATGCTTTTAAACATGAAAAAAGAAAAAAAAAACAAACACGAATATGTAGGACACGCCAGAGTGGACTGCGTCGGGGCAAGCAAGGGTCTATTCTTTGGTCTGCTGTTACTGGTGGGTTCATTGATCTGTCTGATACTCTTCTTCGTGCTGATACACCACTCGGAGCTTGGACTATTGGCGATTTATCTGGCGGACGTTTCTCATTGCGTACTGATGGCACTCTCGATCGTCGCTATAATCGTCGGTTTCATACGCGTCCAAAGTCTCAAATTCAAGGCAGAAGAACAAAGCGATTTGAACGACATCCTATTACGCGTATCAGCATTCGGATTATTCGTCTATGCCGTATTCAGCGTGATCGCAGGCTCCCTGGCAGCGTTCACTCACGAACCAAATCTTTTGGTTATGGTGACCGGTCTACTATCGGTCTCCCAGGTCGTTCTACAAATGTTATTCATCGCCGATGTATCTCGTAGGCGGGTACATTTACCCGAACACGATCGAAGCAAACCAGGCCGTCAAGTGGTAACTTTCCTTCTCATTTGCAACGTCACAATGTGGGTCATTTATACATTCGAGATGCAAAAGGTCATCGCTAATCCCGTACAACTGGACTTCTATGGATTCCTCGCTTGGGCAATCGTTCAGAGAGTTACCCTACCTCTCTGCATCTTCCACAGGTTCCACAGTGCTGTTACGCTCGCCGAAATTTGGAAGACCAGTTACAAGGCACGACTCGAATAGGACAACGAGAATTATCACCTTGCTGGATTCGTTTTACGATTTCGGTTAGAGAAAGAAGAAAGAGATAGAGCAAGAGAATATCTGGAAATGTATTGGTAAATGGACGGAGGGAAAGAAAGAGAGAGAGAGAGAGAGATAGAGAGAAAGAGAAAGAGAGAGAGGAAGAGAAAGAGAGAAATAACTCTCACTCTTTCTCCCTTTTTCTCTTTTTCAAAACGGGAACGATGGATTATCCTTCGATCGAAATTATCCCTAAACCTATCGAAGCTAAGCTTCAAGATAAGAATGCGTACCTTTGTGACTCGAATTAAGGCTCGTTCCGATTGGAACTCTTACTTTTCTCTTCTTCTTCTTCTTCTTTTTTTTTTTTTTTGTCTATTACTTCTTTGTACTCTCCCTTACTTTGAACGTAGTTCATCTATGGAAGAAGGAACTTCCTCGATCGAGTATGTAACAACGAATATGAAAATATTTCTATTCGAAGACGATTGGAAAGGAAATAACACACATATACACATATACACACACACAAAATAACAAAAGTGTGGATATGGATGGAAAAAGATGGCAAGTTTGAAACGTTCGCATAGATTTTTTAACAATATTTTTGTTCTTTTCTTCCGAAGAGCGAAGGAATATGAAAAAAGGGAACAAAAAATGATTAATAAGATCACGGCGAAAATGAATGCCGAATTGAATATGAAGACAACAATTTAATGAAAATAAATAATTCCCTGTTTAATCGCGTTTCTCACTTTTAACGATCTCTACATACTGCCGCCAAATTTTTCTACTTTTATATATATTATATATGTACCTTCGTCATTCAGCACCAATGCCACTGATACCACCACTACCATTGCCACTACTACTACTACTACTACTACTACTATTAGTACTACTATTATTACCACTACCACCAATCAAAGCCCGTCATGCATCGAGATTATAGAGAAAACATGATAATATAAATATAATATATATAATTATTATACACACACACACACACACACACACACACACAAACAAATATATAACTTTTAATCTCGCGATTTACAATATCGTTCATAATTATCCAGTCAAAATCGAAGCCGCTCTGTGATATGAAAATGACCTCGTTTTAAATATTTTTTTTTTTTATTTCTTTGTATAGGGTATACAAAATTTGATTGTTCAGAGGCGTATTTAATTAAAACACACTCGTTACAAAAATAAATGAATCTTTCGAAAATATTCGAAACGATGCTCGGACTTTGTGAAAATTACGAGGAAAAAGAATCTCATTAGGTGAAATTTGTTGTAAGTAGTTAAGCGGAGAGGTGGGTGGGAGGTAAACACACTCGATGCAGGAATAGGGTCATTTAATGTTGCATTATGTTTGAAAAAATGAATCTTTTTGAGAGAAACAAAGGGCAAAAGAAGAAAGTAAATATAATAAATACGGTCGCAGGATATTTTCAGAGTCGTAAAGAACAATTTTCTTTTTTTTATTGTTAGAGTCGGACGTTTTTACGTAAAAAGCTAATTGCCGGCTAAAAGATTTCTCTTCTTTATTTTTATATTTATAATATTTATTTATTTATTTATTTATTTATTTCTTTTTTTTTTTTTTTGATGTATTCAAGTAATTACGAGAAGGTATTTTCTTAAATGGCTCATAATATAAATACAATGAACAAATAATGCAAGAATAAAGCCAAAAAAAAATAGCTGATGACGATTCGTTGCGTGCCGCGGAGTACAAACGACAAATTATTTTTAAGAATTCGTTTTAGAATCTTTTATCGAAGAGAAAGAGAGAGAGAGAGAGAGAGAGAGAGAGAGAGCTCGAAAAAAAAAGAAGGGAGAGAAAAACTACGAAAGATAATTAAAGAAGAAAAATAAAAGAGAACGAAATAATAATAATAATAATAATAATTATATAATAATAATATAATAATAATAAAGATTTAAAAAAAGAAAAAAGAGGAAAAAAAAAAATTAAGAAATATTTCGACACGCTCACCCTTTTAAAGTGGCTCCATTTTAAACGACACTCGTACTTATTTATAATGCACCTGCATTAGTTGAACGATTCGAGACGTTTTAGACGATCGAATTTAGAGATTTAAAGATTTACGAAAATGGTATAGAGAGAAAGAGAAAGAGAAAGAGAAAGTGGAAAATAAGTTGTTGTCTATCTTTACAAAAAAAAACAAAAATGAAGAAAGATAGAAAAAAAAAAAAGAAGAAAAAAAAGAAATGTAGGGGGTAAAAAATTATGGCAGAAAAAGAGATGGAGAAAATGAAAATAAAAGGAGACGAAAGAAAAACGAAAGGGTAAGACAGTGGAGAGAATATTTTTTTCAATCAAAGCGAATTGACCTGACGAATATATATAGATATATATATATATATATATATCACGCAGCACAGAATATATTTCGCGTGATATAAAAACGAAGAAGTTAAACGATTAACGTTAGACGTGAAATCGTAATAATAAAAAACAAAAGAGAATTTAATGCACGCGTAGGACCCGTTAATGTGCGCGTTGCAACGATTGTAAGTATAATTTTGAGAAAAGAAAAAAAAAGAATAAAAGAAGAAAGAAAGAAGGAAAGAAAGAAAGGGAAAGAAAAAATGACGGAAAAAATGGCAAAGATTAGAAAATATATAAGATCGTGTACACGGGTAGATGTATTCGCAACACATACACTCACCGAACAAATAAAATAGATCATTATTATTGTCTCCATTTGATTAGTATTTAAGCCTGTCACGGCGAGATGTCGACCATTCGCATTTACTATGAATATATCGTACGTAGATCGTTTAAACAGACAAAAACGATATATATATATATATATATATAAAAAAAAAAGAAAAGGGAAAAAACCACCACAAATAACTTGTTTATCGCATAGGAATAATTTCATCGATCCGTCTGAAATAATCCTTGTGAAAAAATGACCACGAACCTCTGACCTTTCCTATTTAACAATTCTTAAACCTTTGACCCCGTCCTATAGAAAAAAAAAAAAAAAAGAAAAAAAAGAACCCAGTTATTCCGCAGTGGAAGTATGTACCTAGCTTACGAGTTCTAAACACATTTGAATTATTATTATTATGATTATTATATTATGATTATTATATTATGATTATTATTATTAGACATATATAGAAAGAAAGTGAGAATGATTGTAATAGCGAATATGAATTATTGTACGTATGTAATAGCGTGAAAGTGAATGAAAAAGAAAGAAAGAGAGAGAGAGAGAGAGAGAAAGAAAAAACGTTATTAGATTCACCCGGTCATCACCATGAAGATGATCGACATTATGGTCGATTATACAGATTTAATTATACATATATAATATACATAAGGCTTGTAATCCGGAATAACATTATATTAATGAAAACAAAAAAAAAGTAATACGATATATTATATATATATATATAATATATATGAATGAAATTAAAAAAGGAGAATTCTAAATCGATATTGTCAATCGATTTTAGCAGCGATGTTTGACCAGCGAGAAACGTGATGATGTGCGATATGTAAATAGTATATCTAATAATGTTCAATAAGTTATCGTTCGTCTTAAAATTAAATTAGTGTATGTGAGAGAAACTCGGATGGGTAGTTGAGTACTCCAGTTTCTTCGTAATTCGTATTTCTCTCAACAACGTTATATCGTATTTCCACAATATGATCTTGTCGATAGTAGGAGGGTGAAATCTTACGAGTGCTTAAGAAGAAATTCGAAACGAGGGAAGGAAGGAAGGAAGGAAGGAAGGAAGAAATTGATGAATGAACGGATTAACCTGGTAAATGAAATGCATACTCCTTGAGCACGTATAATATCTTCCTTACCGTTTTGGCGTTCAAGTAATTCGTCTCGAGTGATATAAAAAACAATAATCGATCGAGTGGAAAAAAAAAAGAAGAAGAACAAAAAATCATAAAATAATAAAGAGAATAAAAATCCCAGAAGAGAATGAAGGATAAAAGAGAAAATAAAATAAAATAAAATATAAAAACGAGATACACAGAATATACAATGCAAAATAATAATAAAGAAAAAAAAAATACTATATTTGCGGCAACGCGTTCACATTTTTGAATTGCACCGCGGATGAATTAAAACGAGGCACTGCCACACCGGACCAACAAAGCCCAAAAATAATTACAAAAAAAAAAAAATAATAAAAAAGAGAAAATAACATACGAAACGAGTGGGAAGAAATGTTTCAAAAATGAACGGAGCTTTTGCGAAAATTAATTCATAAAGGAAAATAATTAAATAAATAAATCAACAAAGCATAAGATGATATATGAAAAGAAAAAGGGGGGTTGACTTTTACTGCACAAAATATGAAAATTCGTTACACCCGTTCGCGAATAATAAATTGCAACGGGATATAGAGGAAAGAGTGAGAGAAAAATAGTAAGAGAGAGAGAGTTAAATGTACGAGCGTGTGAGAAAAAGAGAAAGAGAATAAAAAAAAAAAATGCGCGATTTTCAAGAGCGACTTTTAATTATACAAAATCGCCACGCTCGTGTCTGTCTCTATCTATATGTATGCATGTATGTGTGTGAGTGTGTGTATGCGTGTGTCCGTGAGAAAGAGAAAACCATAAACTCTTGTATATGTACACCATTATCTTGATAGTAGCCGTAAGCCTAAGCAAGGTAGTCGCGGATTTGTGTAATTTCAAACTTTTAACTCAGGAGAGAAAGAAAATGAGAAAGAAAACATAATGAAAGACGATCGTATATATGTTTTTTTTTTTTTCTTTTTATTTTCGTCAAACGGACAATTAACTCATGCTTGACCTGACCTAATTACGAGTACTTCATTGAGCGTTCTATAGAAAGCGCGTAAAAAAAAAACGCTTGCTCGTTATTCGACAGAATTATTTTGTACTACCTGAAGTTATTTTTTATTCTCCTTCTCCTAGTTACGCGTAGTTTACGGATTTTATTAAATACACTAAAATGTAATACACGTATACGCATATGCTTCCATATACATTGTTTATTTCTTTTTCATCGTGAGTATAATTTTTATTACTCTTGTGCACCGAATGATTGTACATACACGTGAGTTTAAAATATAATATATGAATTACCTCCTCTATTGAAACACTTTTAATATATATATATGCAACCATGAACATACACGTACATGTAGATCTATATTATACATTGGATAAATTATCAAAAAATTAAGATATGAATTTAACGATTTAAATTCTTTAGAATATAGTAATACGTTAAAAAATATTTCTCTGAAGTAATTTCAATTGATGAGACCAATTTCTAAATCGAATACCGAGGGGATAAGCGTTTGAATGTTTAACATTCCGCAAAAAGGCTCGTAATTTGAGGTCAGGTCGACAACCTGATGACCGAGATGTCGGCATTTAAAAAACGTTCGTTCTCGTCGCACAGAGTGCGGATTAATTAGGTCGTCTTCGATGAAAGGGCAAAAGGAATCGATTGTACGTGTAATCGTGTGCGAAAGAGAAAACGAAAGAAAGGGAGAGAGAGAGAGAGAAAGAGAGAGAGAGAGAAAGAGAGAGAGAATCGATAACAAATCCGCGATGCATCGTTATTTAACATTACGTAGTGAGTTTTTGATGTCTTCGAATATAATTAACAGTTTGTACACATATACACACACGCGCGCACAAGTGACGTACTCACATGAAATTTACAAGAGACACGATTATATCAAAGATATGTGAAAATAAATAAATAATATAATAATAATAATAATAATAATAATAATAATAATAAAAAAGAATTAATGAGAAAATAATTATACGAACGGAGAAAAAATGAGAAAAAGAGAGAGAGAGGTAGAGAAAGAGAAAAAAAAGAGAAAAAAAAGATAAAAAATGATAATAAGAAAAGGAAAGCGTTAACGTTTAAGGCGAAACGGCGTTAAAATAGCAGGCAATATATGACAAAAAATATTATAAAAATAAAAAATAAGAGAAATAATAAAAAAAGGGAATAAAGAAAAAGAAAAAATAAAAAAAAGAAAAAAAAAAAAAAAGAAAAGAAAGGTAAAAATTATAAATAAATGTTGACGTGTACGCAGTTATTCGATGCCGATTTAATAAGCGAATTAAATGATTGTTGTACATTCTCTCATTCACCAATTTTTCCTCCACGATTTTCTGTAACTTTAGTACCTAAACATGGTCTAAAGGTTGATGATGCGCCGTTTCATTGTAATTCGTTGGGCGGCACACCAGTTGCCGTATCATTTGTAACGATATACGATTATATTGGTTAATAAAAGTTATCTAGATGTATGATCATACGTTTCTCCTATTTCTCAGAACAGAAAAATATACTGCACGTCGCATAAATAAAGAGAGGAAGGTAAGGAAAATTTCATTATTATTATTTATTACCGTTGACTTCAATTTTTTAAAACGATGAAGAAAATAAAAATTACGATATTTAAACGTTTTAGCATAGATTTGTGTGCTCGGTAGAAAAATAATAAATATATTAGGTTGTCCCATAAGTTCTGTCCGCGTCACGCCTATGTATGACTGTAGTACTCATTAAAAAATTCTCGCCGTGATAAATATCATAAATCCGAAAGCAAAATAAAAACTCACCACGATGAATATTTTGCAAGTAAGTCTAAACAATTTTGAAAAGAGGGCATAATGAGGCTTTCTGAGAGATGGAAGAAGGTAATGGAGCAAAATGGTTCATATTTAACACAGTAATTCAACTTTATACAATAAATATCGTCTAATAATTTCGCATTAAAAAAAAAGTAAGGAACTTATGGGACAACCTCTTAGATTATTCGTATTATATATAAAATTGAAATAAATGCATACAAAAAATTTGTCATAAAAGATAAATTTAGTTTATTTACCAATAAATAATATGAAACTTTGAATATTTTCATTATTTTATATCGTGTCTCTATAAATAAAATTAAATACCATTAAAATATTTCTATTCGATAAATATTATAAAACTACTGCGCCTGTGTGTATGCAACAACGGACGAAGGAAAAAGTGAGGAAGTCGAAAGGGTTGCAATGTCTACAGGCGTATCGTAAGATTGGAATTTCAAATAGAAGAAGGTAGTGGAAGAACACTGTGTAGATAGATAACGGTGTTTCCTTTACCAAAGCGAAATAAAAGACGTAGTTAGAGATTGTGAAAAAGAAAGAGACAGAGAAGGAGAGAGAGAAAGAGTTAAAACAAGAGAGAGAAAGAGAAAGAGTTAAATGAAGAGAGAGAAAAGGAGAGAGAAGGAGAGAGAGAGACGGATTATCACGTGCTTGTCGAGCAAGTCCCTCATCGAGAACGACCTTCAGTTCATCGTCAGACGTTCCTCGTGCGAGTAGCATGGTTAAATCGATTTAAACGTGTTTCTTCCATAACCTTAAACTATTCGATATCATTCAATCCTATAACAACGTGTCTCGAATTATGATCACAGGTATGCATCACATTTAATATTTATTTAATATATAATTTTTTAATTGAAATTATTTAATAAGGAGAATTCTTTTAATCGAAAAGTTCAATCATTCGTAGTTATAGTAACTGAGATACATTTTTGATATCATACACCAGATAAAATGTATTGAATGAAATTATTCCATAAGTTTATCTCTAACTTTTTTAATTTTAATGTAATATCGTATCATTTTTTTGTATTCCTTACGATAAGAACATATCTTTATCGAATTCTTAGTTTGATTTCTTCAGAACCGGCATTCGATAAAATTATTATTGGTACGTTCTATGAGATTTTGATTCGCGTTTCGAAGAGCAACGCCCGTATCTGGTAGTATTGATCCTTTAGAAATTTCGTCGGCCCTTCCCAGTCCCTTCACGGTGCGATAGTCATCATATCTTTTGTACAATATATTTCATTCGTTACTAAGTTCATCTTTTTTTTCATTACTTCCTTTTTATATTTTCTAATTTCTATATATATATCGTATTTCTAACTCGTTACTTTAAAAACGAAATTCACGTATAAATATAAAATGAAATATGACGAAGGGTAATCATATAAATTATCTTATCTACGAAAGTTTGTCTTATTAACTTTATCTAGTCAACCTTGCGGAAAAAAAATTACAATTGGATCGAATTGAAATTTGCAAGGAAAAAAAAAAAAAAGAATAAAATCCGTTCGAATTTGGAAATTTATTTCACGAGTAAATGTATTATTTATTTTAAACCGTATTACGCGAAAATAAAATAGCATCTTTACAGTTAATAAAATTACCTTCCTACTCGTAACAATCACTCAAGATATAGTTTTAAACAGATCGGAAACCGGTCGAAAGATTTACCGTAATTTCGTAGTAGAAGAATTTCTTGAAAATCTTATTATGCGTTCCACGGATATAAACAATCGTTTTATTTCTAACTTCCTTCTCTGATCGGATGCACATATTATTCTTAAAGTATTTTTTTTCATTTAACGTTAAATTACCCTACCTTCTCTTTTTTTTTCTCTAACACCCTTCGCATATTTCATTACACTTTCGCGTTGCTGGCCATGCATGCAAAAACGTTAGACCTGGAAGAGGAAACCGTCTAGAAAAGTGGAATGTTTTTGCTCTGTTTCTCGATAATTTCAGTAACGTCGAAAGTTTTTTAAGTACTTTCCTCGAGAGCGTAAAATTCAACGCCCAAATATTTTACACGAAACTCTACGTATTATTTTTTTTTGGTATAAGTATGCGTGAAACGTTAATACAACTCTTACGTGCAAGGATGGTTGGAAATGTAACTCATAGTTAGTTTGCAACATCCGTTTCTTTTCAAATCTTTGTAGAACGATAACTCTAAGTGGATCTAATTTAATATATCTCTAATTATCCTCGTTAGATCATTTTGCATAATATTTGTTTGATGCATTTATATAAAAAAAAAAAAAACCAGCTAACGACTTTTTCTTTTTTTATTTTATTTTTCAGGCAATTAGAGTCGATCAGTCAAGTTTATGATTAGAATCAAATGCATATTATGTCTTCTGACTAATTTTTTAATCTCACGTTTGTTTACAGATAGAACAAGACTCGCCTACGTTACGGCAGCAGCTGTTGGTGCCGGTACAGCAGTTTTCTTTATTTGGTGGTGGTGGTGGAATCATAAAAAGAAATATCAATTACCTACGAAATGGAGGAAAGTCGGTGAACTTAGCGATCTCGTTACATATCCGGTAAAATCATTGGGTCCAATTAGATACACGACGATGGAATGTACTATATTGGGCCTAAAAGTTGGATGGTTACGTGATCGAACATTAATGGTTATTGATATTGATGGGCACTTTGTTACTGCTAGACAAATGCCAAAAATGGTTCAGGTAAAACAATTTTTAAATAATTCTATTCATTTTTTTAATCTACACAAAAAAATATTGAAATAATAAAATTAAAAATTTAAAAAAAAAAAAAAAAGAGAATTCATGAATATTATTTGCAGGTGTCACCGAGCGTTTCGGGTTCAGTTATAACTCTAAATGCTCCGGGCATGATGTCGGTGTCTATAGATCTTGCGCGTATTTGCAAAAAAAGTTTTCGAACAGCAGTATGGGGTCAAGCAGTACCGGCTTGCGATTGTGGAGAAGAAGCAGCCAGATGGTTGTCACGTTTTCTTCTTCAAGAAGACGCCGGTCTTCGTTTGGTTTATTATCCGTTAGATAAACCAGTGAGAGAAATACGAGAAAAGAACAGGATCTTCCCTTTAATTGAGAACGTTGATACCGTGAGTATTAACAAAATCTTTTCACCATTTTTTTTTTTACTTTCCTACAATCAATTGACTTTCCCCTACGTTATCTATGACAACTACGAGAAAATTTAACTGGAACGTGGAATTGCTTTCACGAAATCCGCATACTTTTTCCATCAATAGTACTTTGTCATCTTGAGCTACTTTATTTCTCACGAAATAGAGCGTATCTGTTAATATTATTTTTCTTATACGAACATGGTCGCATACTTCTTCGTCGCAAATTTACTCAACGTATGCTATTTTCTCTGCTATCGAAGAATGCACGGGAAGTAGTATACGAATCGTAGTTATTATTTTTATTATTATTACCGTTATTATTATCCTATTACCGTACTCACCGAATCAATTGAAAATCGCGTTATTCGAATTGTGTGGTTATTGCTTTCATCGAACGCACCAATAATTTTCTTCATATCAAGTATAATTTTTGATTATAGGGAATACTTATATATTATTTATCAAACGTTTCTTCTTTTTTAACAGGGTGCTTTTCCTGATGCTACCAGCTATAATCTAATAAACGAGTCGTCGATAATGGATTTAAATTCGCGATTGGAGGAATCGGTAACTACGTCGAATTTTCGACCAAATTTTGTCGTGAAAGGAGCGAACGTTTACGAAGAAGATACCTGGGATTGGATTAAGATCGGAGACGTTGTTTTTAGAAACGTTAAACCTTGTACTAGATGTATTTTCACTACGGTTGATCCTGAAACCGGTGTAAAAAATCCCAAAGTCGAACCTTTAAAAACTTTGAAGAGGTACACTAATTATTTTTATTTCATAATTGTAGTTTTTGCAATTAAACTGCACATTTGATTATTTTTCTTTACAGTTATAGGCAAATTATGGATCCAGAACTTCGTCCCTATACCGGTGATGCTCCGGTTATGGGAATTCATCTTGCTTTAAGAGGACCAAATGGTACTATACGCTTAGGTGATCCAGTTTACGTAGATGTTCCAAAAGAGGAAGAAACCCCTGTAATATCGCCACCATAGCTACACCGATGGGCCTCCTGCGAGGATGAGATTATTTTTAAAGAAGAAAATGTTCTCGTAGGAGACCATAACTCGTGACGTGATCGGATTGATAAAAATTGACAGAAATAATCATTCGGGTGTACCTCTTCTAACATTAAATTTAATTTAAAAAGAAGAATACAAAGAGAGAGAAGAAACAAAAGAAAAAGAAGAAGTAGAAGATGCAGAAGAAGAAGATATATTAAGAATATTCTTAAGAAGATTTCGTAAGAATTTATATTCGAAATAATATATCGACGTAATAATTGTTGATAACAAGTTACTATAATCAAAGTATACGTAAAAACATACTACCATAAATGAACTATCTGCTAATTAGAAGATAACTCATTTTGTTGTCACCTATCTGATTAGAATCGTAGTAGCAAAATGGGAGCTTCAAATGTTACAATTATAGTCGCGCGATTAGCGAATTATATTTTTGTAAGAATATATGTAAACTTCGGTGGTCCTTATTTTCGGTATTTTTGAATTTATATGCCCAGCTTATACGGTTCGCAATAAAAAAAAAAATATCCCTTACTTCTCAAGTCTGTATCTCAATTTTACCTTTACCGCATAACAATATAAGTTTTACAGCGAAGCAATTGCCGAGAAGGAATTACTCATGTGTTCATCAATAGATAAATGTGTTCATCATAAAGATAAGATGTAAGTAAAAATGAAAACTTACGATGCATTCCAATAGAGTGAAGCTCAATGGCATCATGGTGATGTATCTCGC
>NW_014569599.1:627298-657792 GCF_001313835.1 Polistes canadensis
GCGAGATACATCACCATGATGCCATTGAGCTTCACTCTATTGGAATGCATCGTAAGTTTTCATTTTTACTTACATCTTATCTTTATGATGAACACATTTATCTATTGATGAACACATGAGTAATTCCTTCTCGGCAATTGCTTCGCTGTAAAACTAACATCGCTGTACGCGAATCATTATTAGTAATATTTTTTAAATAATCTTTAATCGTAAGAATGGGGTATTAGAATTACAATAAATATAATAATTGGCTTTTTTTTTTTCTTATTACAATAATATTTATTTACACTACACAAAACAACGGGTTCGATTTACACATATAAATATATAATGGACTTCGTTCGCGTTACGAGAGGGCACATTTTCTTTCTTCAAAACGTTGCATTCAATTTTCTCTTTGAATTTTCTAATATTTTTGTGAAGATTCAAAGAGAGAATAAGATAGGAAACGTTTCACTTCCTTTTTTTTTTGCATTCGAATGGTGACGAGTAAATACATAAGTATGTTAATGCGTATTGTATGTTACAGAAGTATTTGTATCCCTACTGTCAATTAAAAATAATCAATATTTTTTTATATTTCTATAAGAATAAAATTTGATTCTGTAATTAAATTTATATTAATTTAAAAGTTGATTAATCCTAAAATAGATTTCTGTATTTAAAAATTCCGAAGGTTTGCTTGCAATATACACGAAAATGTTAATCAATTTTTAATTGACAATAGGAGCGTGTATGGATACTTCTGGTACTCACTGTATATGCAATTGAATTAAGTTGCAAACGAAGAGTTAGATAAGGAAACTTTTGAAATAATGTATTATCTCAAATTAGTATTGAAAATCAATCGAGAATCCGATCAATTTCACTAGGTTCTTTTCTATTTTTCCAAATGACACAAATTTACTCGTAGAAATAATCATCGAAATAGAAATAAGAAAGAGAGAGTGAGAGAGAGAAAGAGAGAGAACAAAAAGATAGAAAGAGATATAAGAAGAGAACAAAAAAGTAACCTAAACCTTCAACTATTATTATTATTTTCACAGCGCAATTTATAACGCTCTAATATTTTTTTACTCTATTCATCTAAAATTTGTTTTGAACAAAAGAAAAAAAAAAAATCTCTGCTCGATGAAACGGACAAGAGATAGGCTTGCACATATTTCATCGTAAATATATTTTTAGTTGATAATTATAATTAAAACGAGAAAAAGAGGGGAAAAATGAAAGGAAAAAAAAAACAATCAGTGTTTGACACTGTAGAACGTGTTCTTAGAAAAATAGGGCAGGGTATGGGGTATGAGGCACAGGTCTATGTACAAAACTTTGCAAAACAACATAACATAAATGCAACTCAGTGTTTCTCTCTCATCGATCGTCGAAAGATGCGCATCTTGTAAGATTCTTCTCAAACGATTCTATTTTTGAATGATCTTAGTATAAGATGCGTTCTTTCAAGAAATTTTTTGTGTTTTTTTTTTCTTCTAAATCGAAGTAGGGATCTCCATTTATTATTCTTTTTTTTTTCTTTTTTTTTTAATCATCTAAGAAATAATTAAGTAGACGAAAATCTATTAAAAAGAGAGGGGAGAGAGTTGAGAACATTAAATTATAAAAGAAATTAATAATTAATAATTAAGAAAAGAAAAGAAAAGAGAGAGAAAAAATATGGACACATTCTGAGCAATGATCGATGAGAATTCGTTGTTTTATCTTTCTTTTTTTTTTTTTGGATCTCAGGGACAAGGGGACAACATTCGACGTATAGAAAATCTAAAAAGATCGTAGATAAAAAAATAAAGATTCAGTAAAAGAAAGATAGAGAAAAAGGATATATGTCGATAATGTTGTCGACGTCGTACCCCGTGGTCCTCCGGCAGGGTTGGCTTTCTTCAATCGCGATTAGTGCTACGTAATTTTATCACGAAGACTCTCACGATGTTTCTTATAGATCTGTATCCTACTTCTTGCATGATCCTAGATAATCGAGGTGATCAATCGTGCCTTGAAGTTGACGATACGTTCGCTCGTGGCAGCCAAGCGCTAAAAAATGAAAAAAAAAAAAAAAAAGAAAAAGATTGATATATACGTATCATTCAATTTTTATTTACCAAAATTTCAATTTATTTTTTTACGATTTTTTTGTTTGTTTGTTTCTTTCCTTTTTCTCCTTTTCCTATGAATTATTATTCTGAAATTTTGTCAATGTATTTCGAATGATAAAATAATCTGTAAGGTAACATTTCTACGATAATATCGAACGTTTATAATTTTCTACGTAGGATATTAACATATGTCGACTATTAGAAAGGGTTTTGTTGATAAAAAGAGATAGAAAGAGAGAGTCGATTGATTTCTCGGGATTTTATTTTTCTTTACTCGATAAGAAAAATGTATATATATATATATATATCATTTGACAAATCAACATTTTTTTTTCGTCACAATTGATTTTTCTTTTTGGTTGATTTCTCGATTCGTAGAAACGAGACAATATTAATAAATAATTCTTCGAGTGCCCCTAGCGATCTCGCGTGCCAAAAGTCGTAGTGAATTTACTTCTTGCATAAGTCAATACAAGTACAAGACGGTGGCAAACGAACGGAGGAGCTATTTCATAGAGAAAGTCGCGCTTACATTTTTGCTTTCCATCGATCCTGACACGGGTCGCTTGCGTAATAGCCCGGTTTATATATCTGGAACGAAGTGTAGTAGCCGTTCGTTCGTTCGTTCATTCCTATTCGCATTGGTGAAAAATAAATCATTTCGACTTTGTACGTTAAGATTTGATTTTTAACTTTCTGATTTGTCCAATGATATATACGTCGATCATAAAAAAAAAAAAATATTATTAGTCATCTAATTAGAATAAAACGATCCCTTTTACGACATTACTACATAAGTTTAAAGTCCTCCTCTCTCTTTTTTATCTTTTATCTTTCTGTCTTCCTTTTTTCCGTCCAATCTAATGTCCTTGCAAAGATTGTTACCCGAAGGAGGTGTACAAACTTGTTTCATTAGAAGCTCAAAGTTCAACGTTTAGAAACGTATTGGCTACTTGGGTTGTAATATCACGCAACCATTTGGTATATAATGAAACATTACGTTTGATCATAGAACGGCCATATTAAATTGATAGCTCTGCTATCGGTCTCCTATTTCTTATTTATTTTTTATTCATTTTTATTCAAATTACACGACTTATCGATCTTAAAATAGTTTTATTTAATATATAAGTTTGATTGATTGAGAGAGAAAAGGTAAATGATCTTCGATTACTTTCTAATTTCTTTGTATGCGTCAACGTGATTAAAGAAAAAAAAAGAGAGAGAGAGAGAGAGAGAGAGATAGACGAATAGGCAGACAGAAAGAGACGCGAATTTTTGTACGATCGAACGTGTCTCGGCTCGGTGATTGTATTCGATAACAATCGTTAGAATGTTCCTTCGTCCGTAAATAATTCGAATCGTATAAAATCAATTTCTTATTTTATGATAACTTTTTTAAATTCTTGTTTATTCGAAATTACTTCTCGCGAACGTATAAAAGAAACAATTATATATTATATGAGGAAATAGTCGAAATTTGTCTCGTAAAAAATAAATTTTTGGTTCATTATTCGATTAAAAATTTTTCTCATTTCATTTGATATTTTTTCTTTTTTTTCTTTTTTCTACTTACGAGTATAAGATCTTGAAGAAGATTCGAAATTCCTCTATTGGCAATAACAAAGAGCCTGGTAATTGGTCCAGGTATAGCTTCTTGCGTACCGTCCGTCCTTCCAGCAGAAGCATCACCTGACGAATTACTTTGACTACCGCTTCCTGCTACCATCTGAAAGGAGATTTGACTAAATATAATGATAAAATGAATGAATTAATAATATTCATGCTGATAGTGAACAGAGTAAGAAACATCTAAGAGAAAAATAGAAACGTATCTTGAAGGAGAATCAACCTTATATACATTGAAACATATGTGTTTTAATTTTGACATAAATACAAGTTGCTTCTAACATTAAACCACATAAAAAAAAATGCAACATGCATTATGAAATTTAGTATACGTGCACGTAACGCAATATGTTTCAAAGTGATACGAGGTCCTTAATAGAAAAAAAGTTTTCATACGTTTAAACAAAGTATTATAAAATTGAGGAAAAAATAGAAGAAAAAAAATGAAGAAATAAATAAATCAAAAAGAAACAAGTAAAATATATTTAAAGAGAGAAAAAAGGAAAGAGACAGACAGACAGATAGATAGATAAGATGGATAGAGATGATAGACAGATAGATAGATCAATAGAGAAAGATAGAGAAAATCACGTTCGATATCATCTTCTTTCGTTTTTTCTTTTCTCGGTTACTTTACTTTACGTTACATTACTTTGTTTGCTTTATTTTGTTAGGACATAATTACAGTGTGTTGCAGCTCCACGTCCAGCTCCAGCGCTCCCGACACTACGTTGTGCTCTTTATCTATTTCAAACGATGCTTATAACTAATTTTTATATTTCAATCACACTTCATGAATATCCATTCGATATTGCTAATTAATATTTCTTACGTGCTACGATAACAACAACTCTAATAATGGTTTCGTGATGTTGGTAAATCTACGAGGCGTGTAAGTGAATATCGACGCAGGGTGAGATACAAAGAAAATTAATTATAATGATCATAATAATGGCTATATGATGATGATGATGATGATGATGATGATGATGATAATTACGATGACTATGATATATGTACTGAATGAAATATCCGTTGAAAAGTTGTCAATGACGTAAGTTCTCGTCAAATTTTGAAAGGATTTTTACAAAAATTATATCAAAGTATATTACGTATTAATGATACTTGTGTAAAAATAATGAAATGAATAAAAAAAAAAGGGAAAATCATTACTCAGAGAACGTACGTCATGAGCTGATATTTACAACGGATTTACAACGGATATTACGATAAAACTACTTGGCTACGTGATGGTAGCGCAATGAGTAAACGATTGAACCAATTTCATGATTAATCTTTGAAAGAAAGATCGAAACGTTTGATATCAATCCAGTAATATATTACAAGAACAATCTTGGCTTATCTCGTTTGCTCGTTGCTTGTGCTAGGACTACGTTAAACAAACAAAAAAATAATTAAAAGAATAAATTACAACAACAACAACAACAACAACTACGCTGCTAAAGAAGAAAATTAGGATTACAGGTGCAAGATTAAAACGAGATCGGCTAATACTGTGAAAATAAATAGTACAATTAATCGATAATTAATAATCGTCTATATATAATTAACGTGAGTCGCGATTTATATTTGCATTGGAAGATAAAATAAAAAGAAAATAATAAAGGAAAAAAAAAAAGAAATATAAGAATAAAAACTCCACGTATATGATACGAGGAGACGAGGTTTAACGTCCATTGGCCAGTCGATTTGGGCAAAAAAACAATTTGCCTTTTTTAGTCGGTGATTGTCGGTGATTGCGTCGGGACCGTTGTGGCCGGGGTGGAACGGACGGGTCATGAATTCTTGGAATGGATTCGAGCGAAAAATGAAGGACCCAGGAGTAGTACGATTTTAACGATAGAGAAAGAAAGCACGAAGGTGAATATATCGTGGATATCAAACGCTGTATAGTTTGACATTATGTAAGGGAACAAAGAAATAGAAATATCTAGAAAAAGACAGAGTAAGAAAGAAAAAGAGAAAGATAGAGATAAATAATGTTAGAAATTTGTAAAGATTCGAAAGATTAACGTAAGACACAAACGTTTCTAGTCACGTGTCAAGATTTTTAAAAAATATACTATTACATTTTAAAATGCTAATAATATTATATTGATGATAATAATAATTGTGTATAGTAAAAAATATTTTCTTATCTTGATACGTAATTCGTTTGTAATAGAAATAAAGGGGGTAGAATTAGAGGAATGTAGAGATACACACGTGGACGAGTAACACAAATGACGTAGAATGCGTAAAACAAAGAAAGATAGAAATGAAGATGGTAAAGAAAGAAATAATAGAGATAAATAAAGATAAACGGTGAAAAGGGAAAAAAGACGATAGAGTTTAGCCATGGGAAAAGGTTATCATAACCGATAATGTATAGACCATATGAGCGATGTTAAGTCGACGATAGAAAGTGCGAAAACTTAAAAACGCTCGAACCATCCACAAGCAAAGTGTGCTAATATATATGCATGCGTGCCTGCGTATTTAATGCATATATACATATACAATGTACATATATACACGCGAGATACGATAGTATTGGTAGTTCACGTTTTGCGGTTCGAAAGTCAGACAGGAAGATCTATCGTTGGTTCTTTTATAATCTCATTTTATATTGCCAGTAAATCGACGTTGTTATTAAACTCCAAGTTAAAAGACGGTTTAATTATTTCTTTGATTATTCGACCGAGTAATTATCTTTTACAAATAAGGAATACGCGTAATTGGCGAATATTTTTTTTTCTTTTTTTTTGTTTCTAATTAACAGATGATATTATAAAATTATCGAACTATATCGTAAAAGTATACGATCGTTTATCTTATTCGGTTTAAATTTTAGATAGAAAAATAATACCAAATTCTATAATTTTTCTAAAAAGAAAATTTTGAAATAATACTTGTTCCGTTATTATTTATCGTACAGTAGTGAGTTTTCTATGATAGTGTGCAGAGATTAAAAGGTATTAGCGTTAAACACATACACAAACAAGAGATAGAAAAAGAAGAAAAATAGTAAAAGATAAAAAAAGAAGTTTTTAAAAGAGAGAAACATAGAGAGAGAGAGAGAGAAAGTAAATCAGGGGTTGAAAACATTTATAAAATCGATTACGGATTTTGAAATACTCATAAAAAATTGAAAAAAAAAAAAAAAAAAAAAAGAAATTGTATATAATCGATATTGCATCGCGGTGTTTCATATCGATACTATAAATTATTTTTTCATTATTGCATCATTTCAGTAATATAAAAATTAATCTATCTATATCAAAAGTATCAAATATATATCGATTACTGTTACAACAAGAAACTGAACAAAATAAATAACATTTGTATAAAAATCGATATATAAAATCGATTGAAAAAAGATAATAAAATTCATTCATTACTAATATACAACTCAAATTGTTATTGTCCGCGTGAGAAAAATGAAAAACCGAATAAACGTATGTATAGAAATATCATAAAATATGTAGAAATAATGATAAAAACCGTAATCGATTTTTTATTCATTGCAACACATGAGTGAGTGAGTAAGTGAGTAAATGATTAGTGAAATTAAAAATGGCCGTAGGCAATATGGTTGGAAGGATGTTGAGAGAGATGATGGTCTCGTACCGATGGTGGTTGAGTGCCGGCTGCTGACTGAGGGGCGGCTGTCGAGGATGCATCGGCCGTCGAGGAAGATGCGCCAGGGGTAGAGGAAGAAGAAGAAGATGATGATGATGGTGATGATGATGATGCAGAAGCAGCAGCTGGGGCGGCGGCAGCGACGTCTCGCGAAGCACTAAGACCGAGCCCTAAGCTCTGAGTGCCGGCGACCACGCGGTAAACCGTGCCCGCCGCTCTTGCCGCCCCGTCGGCTGCTTGCTACACGAGAACAGATACGAGAAAATTCGTCAATCCATTTTTTATTACTTTTCCCCGTTGATATTTCAGCCTTTTTTTTATCATTCCCTGAAATTATATATCAATCCAATCCAGCCAATCCTGATCTTCGTCCTTATTATATTTTTTTACCACCCCTGCCCGCCCATACATCGTTATATCTTCACGCTTTTCTTTTTTTTTTAATCGCCCACTTTGCTCTTCGTTTTGTTTGTCGTTTGAATGATTCCTTTTTTGTTATCGCTGAAAAAAAATCTTAAAGGAAGAGTACACCCTGCGTGGACAATTTTCTAATAGTATTTCTATAATCGATCTTTATTCTAATTTACAAGAACAAGTGTGTTTAAGTACAACTCGACGATTTAAAGTCATGTTTAGTTTATTTTCTTGTTGAAAGAAGTGAAACTTGGAAGTTATCAAAATGATATTCATTGTAACTTTGATTTTTAAGATTATACTTATGTAATTATTTTAATTAATGTACAGTTGTTTTATATTAATGTTGTATTACATATAAATAGGACGTTAAAATAGAAAAAAAAAGTATAATCTTGAATTTTATTTAGATTACGAATGTTATACCCGTTATACATACGAAGCCTTAGGCAATAAAAACGAAAACAAGTCATATAAACAAAATTTAATAAAAGAACTTTGATTGAGAACAACGTGCCAGTCTTAAGGTGAATTTCGAGGAAGACAGTGCTCCGACTATATACTCAGTGCTTCTAAATTGCAATATATACTTTTTTCGATTAATTAACGATTAATTAACCATTATTTTAATATTCTAATGTACTTTGCTTATATTTAAGATTGTTTAAACTAAAATATATTTCTTTTTAAGGTTCCTGATCAGCGATAAATTTGAGTTGAAAATTTTCATCTAATACAAAATATCAGATAAAAATTATTGAATATTTCAAGTATATATTAACAGATATATATAGAATTTCTTCATCCTAAAAACGTTATATCAATAATTTTCAATCAAAAATTAAATAAACGTAACAGTGCACGATTTTATAGGAAACTCACTGTATACGAATAAATTGATCATTTTCCATTTGATAATACGAATAGTTTCACTTCCAACCATGGACATTATTTAATTTTAATTCACATTTCGTCTTGTAAATTAGATCGATCGATTATACGCGACTTGTTTTATTGGTGATCTCGTTCCCTACTTAACATATATTATTATTTATGATCTGCAACAGAGAGAGAATTGGTTTTTTTTGTTTGGTAAATTAGAATTAAATGATGGATATATTTGGTGAAATTTAATCGAACGAAAAGGACTCGCGTATCTCAGCGGCTCCATTAACCGCAGCATTGTGAAATTCCGTGCACGGCGATCTTCGAGTGAGCTAAGGCCGTTCCTAGGTCAGGAACCTTGGAATAGGAGCTAGACACGGCCTAGCAATTCGATGATACTTTCACTACCGTCTCAGCATTAAACGCCCTTGTCGTTTTCCGTATAAAACGCTCCACTCTCTTACTATATTATATTTCAACTAGCCAACAAAACGATATATATGCTTCGAAGAAAATCCTGATGCGAAACGCTCTTCGTCTTATTTTTAAATATAATTATCTTATTTATTAACACAACATATATATATTTTTTGTTTTTTTTTTTGTTTTTTTACCAAGCCTATACGAAACGAAATTTCTTTTAATATACACACATTTGCATTCGGAAGTTAAATCGATTGATTACATTGCATTTATAAAATATGTATTCTTATAATACATAAATGTGTATATAATTTTTATGTTATTACAGACACAACGTATACAATATTAATATTATTAAAATAATCGAGATAATTTTTTGTATTTAATCATGAATAATTAAGTATCAATCATAGTTTCTTTCTTTTTGTTTCAATCGAGTTAACCGATTTGGTTTATTATAAAAAAAAAGATACATTATTTAGATAATTGTTTTGCCAAACCGATTAACTGTATCAGACAACAAGGAATATAAAATGATGTGTATAAAATATGTTTTTTTGTTCCGTATAGGATAATAGATGTGAAAATGGTATGAAAATATAGATTTTTCAATGTTTGATCGTTAGGATAGATAGAGAAACATATTTTGTAACAATAGAGACACTAACTTACCCTGATTATATCAAAAAGGAAGTTGCCTGAGCCTGCTCCGCTGCCACCCGAACTCCCCCCAAATCCAAAGTTCAAAAACCTTTTATTTCTGTTCTCATCGTCACTGCTTTCGACGTCTTCCAAAGGTGTTAAATTTGGCACCGCCTCGTTCGCCGATTGTTCGTCAGCAAATTGCACGCGTACCTCATTGTTCTGTGACTCAGACCCAACCTCGTTAACCCGATTCTCCGCCTCAGGATTCACGTCCTAGAAGCAAACAATTTCACATAAATATTCCACGTCTTTCAAATGCGTATCATTTTTTTTTTTTTTTTACAAGTACAATTTCAAATCTTATTCATTTGCGCAAGGTAAGATAAAAAAATGATTGGAAATATGTAGTCTACCTTGAATCACTTTTTCATTAAAAAAAAAAAAAAAAGAACAAAAATATCTTTAATGGGGAACAGAATTATAATCCTGTAAACNGACCCAACCTCGTTAACCCGATTCTCCGCCTCAGGATTCACGTCCTAGAAGCAAACAATTTCACATAAATATTCCACGTCTTTCAAATGCGTATCTTTTTTTTTTTTTTTTTTTTTATACAAGTGCAATCTCAAAGCATACACATATGCAAAAACAACGGTAGAAAAATGATTGCTAATATGTAGTCTACCTTGAATCACTTTTTCATTAAAAAAAAAAAAAAAAGAACAAAAATATCTTTAATGGGGAACAGAATTATAATCCTGTAAACATAAAAAACTTTCAAGTGTCAAAGAATATCGTTGTCGAGCAAGTCATGAATATATTTTAGTCGTCATTATTTTCGTAAAAAAATAAATCTTGAAATAAGTAATTTTGTTGGTTTATAAAAGTATCGAAATAAATCGAGAAATATTATTAGAATTTCATTAATTAATTACCATCAAGGACAAGGACATCTTTCTGATTTTACACTTCTAAAGTTACTTTACGTAATACATTTGATTTTATTTCGTCATATTAAATTATTCAGTGATTGGCTATAACATAAGATGCTTCTCATGTTTTTTTTTGACTTTTAATGACTATTTCAGTTCTCCTTATCTCAAACGAATAAAAGTGAAATGCTCGAGAAAGTTCTTGACTACAGAAAGTTTAGTAACGATTAGTCGAAAAAGCAGACGATTTAACGCTTAAGCATAATGTCTTGAAATTGGGTGGCATGGTATAAATAAAATGATCATATTAATAAATCGATCAATCAAACATTTGTGCAAGTGTTGGAATGTTAACTTATATAAAGGCAAAATTAATTCAATGATATTTGTTTTTTTTCCATTATTCCTATCGATGATGAGTTACGTTCCTCGCATACTTATGAATTATTATACACAATTATATGTTACTAATCATTAAGCTGATCAAACTTTTTGTTTGATCACGATCAAGTTTTATCGATCATTTGGTTTTTTTCTCTTCATTCATATTTTACATTCGTCATCCTTTTTTTTTTTATTAGCAACAGTAAAATCTTCCCAAGAACACAGATACTTTTTACAAAAAAAAAAAAGAGAGAGAAAGAGAAAGAAAGAGAGAGAGAGAGAGAGCGAACGAACAATCCCATAAAGTTATATCCCATAATGGTATTGGGAATATTTGAAAACCGCAGCTGTCTTTCGAGCGCGGTAAAAAATCGTCCAAAGAATTTTTCATCGATCAAACACCTGATCGTCCCATGAAAAGGAACGTAAATATGGAGTATGAGTTAGCACGATAAACAGAGACTAAAACGAAAATGAAGAAAATACAGACGGACAGGGTGATGAGAAAATATCGAAAATTGAAGAATTTCCGCAATAGTCCTTTTCGTGCGGTCATTTTTTTTACGAGATAATAACCAGCAGACAAAATAGTAATAGTAGTAGTAGTAAAAGAAGAAGAAGAGCGAGGTTTGAGATAACACAGCTAGAAAACACCTGTTCCGATCGGAATAATCGTCTATTATTTTACCGAGCTTTGTGTTAAACGATCACAGCACCGAAGTATTGAGATCGGTTGTTGCATTTTCGGTTGTTGCATTTTCGGTTGTTGCATTTTCGGTTGTTGCTGCATTCTCGGTTGTCGTTGATTCGATGGTGTTGGAAGTAGTTGTATTGAGACTACTCGGAGTAGGAGTAGTAGTTGTAATAGTAGTCGCAATAGTAGTAGTGCTAGATGATTTGTTATTTTTATCCTCCAGCGTTGGAAAGGTAGTTTGAGAAATCGAAACACTGGAACCGTTTGAATTGATCGAATCAACGCGAACGCCATTACCATTATCCTTGTCCCCCAGGTTGTCTTCGAAAGGTGATTCTATCATTACGGTTGAGCCATTGTCGTTTGCTCTTCCAGTACTGCCACCTCCACCACTTCCACTATTATTATTGCCAAGGACGTTTCTTAGCACGATCGGGCCAAGGACGCGGAAGATTTCCGCGACTATAGTGTTCACCTTATTATCGATCATCTAAAAAACAACATCACTTAACCGGAAGGAAAGAAAAAAAAAAGGAATCTTCTCATTGATTTCTGTTCATTCTCTCTCATTGATATTAGAATTATATTCCGATGAAGGAACAATTATTTTTCTCTATCCTTTTCTTATTCTTTTTTTTTTTTTTTTAACTCCTCTTCTAAAGGATGGATTTCCAAAAAGGATCAATGCGAGGATGGATTTTGAAATAATATTGAACGATCTCGGAATACATAAGTAGACATTAACGATCTGGTCTTCTGCAACGAAATCGCGTTACCAAATCGATTCCTGTCGCAAAAGCCTCGGCCGGCATATAAAAAAGGAAACACACCGTGGTAAATTGTTATTGTCATGCCCGTCGTCTTATTTCATTACGAGTAGATATCTAACGGAGTGTACAAAACATAGAGAAATTCATTTCAAAATTGGGTAATGACTAATAGTTTATCGTTCGATCGATGAAATGGCGTTCTAAACACCTGGAAATCATCGGATTGGTACGATTTTTCCAATAGGAATATAATATATTTGTATACGAAAGATAAATAAAATAATCGAACAAATTTTGTCCGATTGATGATCTCCTCTTTCGTAATAACTTTTCGAGTCCGCAATAAATTGCGTTTAGAGTGGATTAATAAAAAGAGGAACGAACGAAGGAACGAACGAACGAAAGAATTACTTTCTCGGCAGGAATTCCAATTGAAAGGTGACCGTTCAAATCCGTTCAGATTTTGAAAGGATCTTTTAGAAGAAAGATGATCGAAACCTTGCAATCTTACCGAGGATTACAATTTCAATCTATTCTAACTAAACAACTTATACGTTGTAGTTTACTTTGATCGATCATTTAAAATAATTGATTATTTTTCTTTTCGACTCGTCAGCTTGATTTTCTTGATTTCTTTTATTTTTTCTTTGTTTGTTTTTTATACCAGGCATTAGCTCACCTGGGTAATATCTGGAAACAGTTGACGAAGAATACCAATCGTCCTTTTATTCCTCAGTGCAGCTTCCTTGTCCCCTTCGATCATTAACAACCGTTCGAGAGCCTGAAAAAAGTTTCGTTTGGCCCCTTTTTTTTCTATTTCTTTTATATTATGCACATATTTTTTTCTGACAAATTATAACTCGAACAATTATCGAATCCCCGTCTCTTTTCTCTGTTTATTTTTTTTTTTTTTTTGAAACATCTAGCATCGATATAATAATGCTAAATCATTCATGTTACTATTATAGAAGTGTTTAAATACTTGAGTCAGCAATTTATTTGCTTAAATGGAAGTAAACATGTACAGGTATAATCGATAATGCATTTACAAGCTCAAGAAAAAACTTGCTAGAGATTACTAACGTCGATATTCTCTCTCTCTCTCTCTTTCTCTTTCCTTCTCCAAGTATTCTTGATCAATTAAAACGTGTGATCAAGAATATTTTATAATGAAGGTTAAACATACAATGTATTCGATAATGACTACAATTTGAAACAACGTACCATTAGTTTAATTAATTCAATCATAAATATATATTTGAAATCTATTCGTATTTTTTCAATTTGTTGTTATATTCCTAACGTGAAATATAAAATATTCGATAAAATCTAGATCGAGTTACACGTGTTACTGCGTGGACATTGTGCGATGACGTTGCACAACCTACCTACAGCACATTTAACTTTCCCTCAAACCTCGTTCGTGTTCTTTTAAGCATTCCATATTTTCGTCAAATCCATTTCTAACAAGAATAGTAAGTCTTAACATTTTATTACATCGTCGATATCTTTCCCATTCAAGCTTGTGAGATATTTTTCAATTAATTTATCGTCAAGTTGAATTACAACTTACGTATTCAAATATATTCTATGAAACTTCATTGACATCATGGAGATAATAATTCATTAATTATTATTAAGAGATGATGTTAATTTGAAATCATTAATAATGTTTAATAATATCTTAAAACGTTGACTCACAGTTCATTGAAATATTTCAACAAGATATTAAATGATAGAATCAAAATTCAACACGTCGATGACAAATTTTGTAACGATTTATTTCTCAAAATGATTCATAAATTATTTCGAAATAATTATGAATCTTATATATTCGAGAGAATAAAGTAATAAATATATATACTTATATATTTTTTAAAATAAAAAACAAAAATGTATGCGCGTCATTGAAACAAGATAAAAGAAAGAAATACGGAAACAAATTATTACTTTTTTATTAATTTTGATAAAATCTATACGTGTGTGATTCTCACACGTGTAAGAATCTCGTATAGATCTTTTAACGTGTATGCGTGAGTTTACGTGTATGTTAAGGCTGCACTTTCCATTGGACATCGATCGAGCTCGAAGAAAGTGTCCGCTGAGTTTGTAGCGTTCGCGGCCAGTGAAAGTGTCGGAACTGAAAAAGACGAGAGAGGAGAAGTCAGCCACGATGGCCTCGGACGCCCGCGATTTCGTTTTTTGGACCGCATATTCTCTCTCTATCTCTCTCTCTTTCTTTGCTTATTTTTGCCTATTCATATATTTTTAAGGATATTTATAAATCCATATTAAATTCTTCTTTCAAAAATTTTTACATCTCTTTTATTTGCTAATTTTTATTTCTTTTTTTTTTACAATTCTGGTTTTAAGAGATACAAATTATGAGTAGAAAAAGATGAAATCCTTGAGATTAATACTTGATTAATTACTAACGTTGCTTAACACTTTTTTCTCTTTTTTTTTTTTATTGTTGGTAATCAGCACTAATAAGTAGCAAAAATTGATACAATCGTTTTTAATAATAAATGATATAACTATTTTATTCATCTCATCTACTTTTTGTTGTTGTATAGAATTAATCGATTTGTTGAATGAATTGTGCACATATATACGAGTCTTAACAAAAACGGTGCAATACCTTTAAGTTGTTATAATTAATCTATTACAATATAGTATATGAGGATTATTATTTTGTTAGATTGAATTTTTCTAAATATATTGAAAGTATGATTTATCCAAATTATCTCATACTTCAAAGATTTGAAACAAAGATTTCTTGCAAAAAGGTATAAAACAATATTACAGTTTGATCGTATCATCGAAGAAGATTGATATAATTATTTTCAACTTTTCAGAAGTAATTTGATAGAACAATTATTATCGATCTATGTAATAAATATCTGATCGTTTAAAGTGTTCGATGTATTGCACCTTTTTACGAAGATCTCGTATATATATTTATAGGTGTTAGGATTTTTATCAAAGATTTTAATCGATCATTCAATTTGAACGGGGCCAGCAGTTGATTTTCTTCTCTCGCAACAACCTCGCGATTATTTCGGCTTTTTAACTCGATAATTTTTTAACGGGCAACTTGTATTTTCTACGTGACTGACTTCGTTTCGTCACGTGGGGAAGTAAAACTTTCAACAAGTTGCTGTAGATAGATAAAGTCAAACCGTTGACGTTTACATGCCAACGAGATTTTCATAATTTCTAGTCAAATATCAACGAGAACGTCTACGTCCATTTCTATGTTCTTTTTTTTGCTTCTTTTTTTTATTTTCGTCAAACTAAATTTTTGTTTTCTTTTCTTTCCTTCTTCCGAGAAAGAAAGAAGAGAGATCTTTCTCTTTCTTTCTCTTTAGAAAGATCTTTATTTTCACCGGACGACAGGAGGCGAAAGTAATCGCGTTTGTGTAAGTAAAAAAAAAATATACAATTAATAACTCGATCGTTGCAATCGATTTATGACAATACCTAAGAGACAATCAAGACCATTTGTAATATTTTTCTTACATACATATATACAATTAATTTATGAACAAGAGTAACAGAAGTATTCGTATAACTGTTGATTTAAAACAATCAAATACTTTTTTGTAATACCAAAATATTACTTTGTATTTTTATTGTATCTTACGTAATTGCAAATAATCTTGTTAATCTAAATTGTCATCGTTTAAATAATAAAATATTCTCTTCTGCAATGAAATTTTAATAATTTAAAAATATGTTTACGAGTATATAGAAAAATTTGGATGATTAATCATTTACAAGGAAATATCAATTATTTCAAATTTACAGTTGTGGGAACGTGAAAGAATACTCCTGTGACTCACATATGTTCACTATATTATGCTTATATATGTATATATACAGACATGAGTATAAATGTATCGTAGAAATTCAACTTTCTCCAAGCTTGAACGTATCGAGAGATAAAAGGCGGACCAGTTTTCCATAAAAGATAAAATGACCCAGTGACACAGTGAAAGTTGTCATAATACCTCTTATAAATTACGTAATTTGGCAATGTTCGTGAAATAATTGCATTTTATTTAGTTATTTATAAAAGAGAATTAACTACGTCTAATAACGTTGCTATTCATTTTCATTGACTTTTTCTTATAATAAATTGTTTCATAATTAACGATAATTTATCGTACACAGGGTATATAGAACGGTCTCAAACCGCGAAGTTATATCTTACTGATTTAAAATGATATTCGATTTAACGAATCCAATCGCGTAGTTTATATTTTCTTATTTTATTTTATTTTCTTCTTCTTTATTTTTTCTTTTGTATAATTCATTATTCGCATTGCTTCCAATTGCATTCTTACACCGTATTAGTTGGAATAATGTTTAGAAAGCTCGCCTCTAACATTATTTAATTATTATTATTATTATTATTATATATATATATATGTATATACATACAAGAGAAAGAGAAAGATAAAGAAACAGAGTTAAAGAAAAGAGAGAGGGGAGAAAAAAGAATGTTCGAATTTGTGTTCCATTCACTTACCTCTGATCGAAACCCTCTTTCTTGAGGCACAGGATACGAGTTGACCAATGCGAAAACGCTGATCGTAGCCACCAGAGTCACCGTTGTACACCTCATTTTTCTTCTTTCTTTATTTCTTCTTTTCTTCCTTCTTTTTTCTTCTTCTTCTTCCTTTTTTTGCTTTTTATCTTTTTCTTAATTATCGTCACAAGATTTGTCTGCAAACGACAGAGAATAAACTTTCGTATTTTTGGGACAAATAAAAGAAATAATATTTCTTGTGACGTTGTGTTAATTATTAATGATGATGCTAATCGTGCTGATGATAATGATGATAATGATGATGATTATAAAGAAGTTTAGATTTTTCTTCGTCTTCTTATTCGAAGGTCATGCATGTTGAACATGTTATAATAACGATATCATGCTTAGAACCCATTAGTGAAGACCGGAAACGAATTGAAAGGAATGTAAAGTAAGATACAGGTGAAGTAGCTCGGAAGATCGATAGGAAGAAAGGTGGTAGTGGTAACGATGATGGTAACGGTGATGGTAGAAGGGGGAGGAGGAGGAGGAGGAGGAGGAGGTGGAGAACCCGAGGAAAGGCTCTCTTTTCTCGAGCATAGTGTTCAGCTAAAGACTATCACTTTCGACCGAATGAAAGTCCGATAATTCCGTTCCCATCTTCATCGCAAGAGAATTTTCAACGACAACGTAGAAACAACGTGTTCATTTAAACAAATAGAAAACAAAGTAAAATTCCTAAATTCGGTTTTTTCGTAAATTATCTTTTTCATTATTCGAACGTGTTTAATTTTTATTATTATTATTATTAAAATTTTACGTGGCAAAGTAAATTGGAAAGCTTCTTTTTTAACGATTCATTACTGAAGTATAACCGGTAAAACAAAGATTAATATTATCAACATGATGTAGTAATTTATTATTATTCCAATTATATAAAGTAGAATGAAAATTCGATACTCGTTAATAACGAATGGTCAGTAATAAAGTAGAATGACGTTTAGGAAATAAAAATGACTTTGACGATCGCTGTCACATTAGATTCAATGCACGAATTCAATGCACACGTTTTCTACTCGAGGATGACGAGGTATTGCGTTATTTTATTCAGTCTCGAGGTCATTTGATTTGATGGACATTTTAATAATCCAACAACAACAACATATCGTATCTATCAAAACTTCAAAATACGAAGTTATAACGTAAGAAACAAATAATTTGTTCATTATTATTATTATTATTATTATTATATTATATAGTTTTCTATATCAAACACGAGAGTGAAATTATCGTACGAAATCGCATACGTTTAATCACGATTTTCCTTTCTGATCGATTTCCTTTACGATCTTTCACTAAAGAGATTTCACTTCCCTATGTAAAATATTTTCTTCCGAATAACTTTCCAATCATTTCCATTTTTCCCCAATCGTTTATTTCTGTCACCTGACACGTGCGTTTCGATTAAACTCGTGACAAAAATTCAACGAAGATTTTTCTTTGTTTTTTTTTACCCTTCCGTTTCTTTTAAAACAACGAACAAAAGAAAAGAAAGTAATTATATTGAAATGTCATCTCACACAGGAATTCACACTCGCGCGATCTACGAATTTTCCTAATTTTCGTACACTTTGTGGTGTAAGTAAAGAAGGGGAGGGAAGTTAGTAGTAGTAGTGGTGGTGGTAGTGGTGGTGGGTGGTGGTAAACAGGTGGGGGAAAAGTTTCAGCACAGGTATTGAAAAAGAAACAATTATTTAAACGACAAAAATAATAATTTCGATAAAAGCCACGTTCAGAATTCACCACAAACACAGTATTTATATATATATATATATATATATATTATATCAAATTTCAATTAACATTTTATTATTTGTATACCTAAATATATAATTATTTAAATTCGTTTACGAATGCGGTGTCACGTTGTGGAACAGAAACAAAAATATATTATATATATATCTAATTGAAAAAAAAAAACTTTCTCGAATATTGTAAAAGAAAAAAACTATATAAGGAATTGATTGAATATCCCTAAAGGAGCTCTCCCGACAGCCCCGTTCTCGTCGACTTTTCTCTGACTGTCTGTTTACTGGCGCTTAGTGAGCGGCTTTTATTAGAAGGAGGAGCCTGGCACCACCTCCACGCTACACTTAACTCTGTAACTTGCTGTCTCTTTCTCTTTCTCTTTTAACTCTTTCTCTCCGCTACTTCAATGGTGATCCTAAAGAAGGGATCCCAAGAACACATCGATAAACGATCCACTTGATCGTCGAAGGACCCTCATTTCAATGAAAGATCCACCTATGAAAAAAAGTAAACCTATTCACGTATGTAAAATCAACCTATGATCTTACCCATGTCATCAATATTATTTGATCAATAATTGTTTGCTTATGGTTGAAAAAAGATTTCCTTTTTTTTAAATTTTTTTTATAGGGTACAATGTTTTATGGTTATATGTGATATCGTTTTATTTTCTGTTTCTTATTTTATTTATATTTTATTTGTATTTTATTTGTTTTTTTTTTAACTCCTGAAACGTGAAAATAATTTATTGTATATACTTATTTATATATAATGTGTATTGTACAATTTGATGTACAGTTTATTCTCGTTTAAAAGACAGGAACGAAAGCAAAGGTTCGAAAGTTAAAGTTATTCATTCAAGATTTCACTCCTCGATAATTTTCATGCTTGATCTAACTCGTCTTAAAAAAGATTTCAACGATGAGAATTTTTGTCAGGCGAGAATATAATTCGTAACTAAGACGTGAACTTACATGGCTTGACGAATATCTCACAATCGGATGAATTAAGAAAGATCTTGACAAAAAAAAAATATATATCTTTGAATAAGTTACATTTAATACGAATTAAATTGTTCACTAATTAAAAAAAAAAACAAATATTTTCAATGGTTAGAAAATCGAATGAGATCTTCGAGTAAAGAAAATTTGCAATAGATTTGAATTATTCCTACACATTGTCCAAATTATTTATACGAAAATCTATCGAATATAATAATCAATACGCGTGACCAATTACTACGTTAAATAATTGACCCGTTCGTTAGAGCATGGAAAGAATCGACCATCATAAAAAAATGAAAAATGTGGCAATATATTCTATAGAAAACTTGAAAGTTAATTCGGATAACAGCAACATTAAAATCATATACAAAAATGAATACACGTGATAAGTTTGCGACACGTAACATAAATGTTTCATAAGGTTTGATCCCTTTAATAGAATATATTATACATGTTCGTGAGTAGGTTGAAAGATAATAAAAAGTTGAAAGAAAATGATCGATATAAAATTCCACAAATGTTTCTATAAAAAGTAATATTATTTTTGAAGAGCTTGCTACGTGATTAAAATAATATAAAATGAGAATAATGAGGATAAGTTAGAATTTTGTATTTCTTTTTTTTCAAGATTTGTTGATCCATCCATTAAAAGTACCAAACTCGGTAAGATTTGTTTTCATGATGGATATAAATAACTGGTTTTCTAAACAGTACGTTTTTAAGAGTCTCATGTTTTGCATAGTTATTATTTTCCATGGTTAATGATCGAATCATTCGAACATGCAAAGAATGATATCTTTTTATATATGATCAAGTATGTGCCCATATACTCGTAACATGAATTCACAGTAATTACAATCAACGAAATCAAACTAAATTCTTGTTAGTATCTTCTTTGGATAGGAATATGACGTAATAAACATCGTAGCAAAGTATACTTTCGTTTGCTTTCACCAAGGAGCATATAGCTTATATATATATAATATACTTCAAAATATAAAAGAAAGATCTGCTAATAAGATCGAAATATTTTATTATAAAAAAATAAACGAAAATAAAAAAAAAAAAATGTATTAAGTACGTTTAGACAGGAAAAAGTTTTTTGTCGTACCACTTGAGAATATTTTTAATCATGGTGTCAGATTAAAAAGAACGACGATTATAGGTAATAATCATTTTCCTGTCATAAGATACATGAACAGTATTTTTTTGTTCTTTTATAATTACTATACAAAAAAAAAAAATATATTAATGTACTCATATTTGATAAAATTAGCTATAGAGTCCATCATATTATAATGCTTATCAATTTTGTAATAATATTTTAATTATTTTTTGTGCAAAAGAAATAAAAATAATATTTATTTAATATTTCGCGATGCCAAAATGAAATGGCACATTTTATAATACTGATCAAAATTAATTTTTGCACGCGCGCGATCGTGCGAATAATCAAATATGTCCGCGATCTTATTTTTATACTCCAGATTTTTTTCTTTCTTTTCTTTTTTTTATTATTATTATTATTTCTTATTTCGACGTATCCGCTTGCAACTCGTCAACAGCAGCAGCAACAGCAGCAAATTTACAAACGTCAGTTAGTATAATTATTTTCTTTTGTCTATCTCTCTTTCTCTCTCTCTTTATACTTCTTTCTCTTTATATTTTATAACAAAAGAGAAAGAGACAAAAAAAGACGAAGAAAATGAGGACATTAATTTTCTTTTCATTATCTTTCTCGTCTTTTAAAATGATCTATGCGTGTACGCACGTAGTCGTACACGTTTTATATGTAACATACCATCACTTACAAGATAATTTCAGATACTTATCTGAAATTTATTTTACATGTGAATATAAACTAGTCTCCCTGTGAGATAATACTTTTCATTAAAAATATACAATGCAAATACTTCCTAGTATTGAACACAATTGCACGTATCTTTTTATTTTTGTTTTTGTTTTTTTTTCATTTTATCTTCTTAATGAGATAAACTCGCGTATTATGGACCAAAATTTAACGTAGAAACTTGGACATACTTGATGTATTTCCGATGAGAACTTTCGACTTTACATAACTAACCCGATACATTCACACCACTCGCTTTATAATGCACTTTCATCGACAATTCAAAGGGAATATCTCAAAGAATTAGAGAAAACTTGTATTGAACAATTTTACCGAGTAACATGTTTTTTTAAATATATGTTTATTCTCGAGAAACAATATTTGCGTTTGATTATTTCATTCATTTCTATTTATACATGATAAAATTAGTTTATCTCATAAAACATACAATTATTTAAAGGTAAATTCTGTTTTTTTTTTTCTTATTTTATTTCTTATTAGTTCTTCGTTTCGTATAATACGAATTCGCATAGAACAGTATTGTTTAAAAACCAAACGACCTAGTTACATGAAAATTACGTGCATTAATAATTCATTGTTCTTATATAAAAGATATATATTTTTTTAGTTGAACATGTTTGTTTTAAAAAAAAAAATAGTAATTATGTCTTAAACGAAGCTTACGTAAACATATATATATATATAAAAAAAAAAAATTAAAAAGGAAAGCAAGAGCTCCGCGATGCTCTTATTATTTATTTTTCATTTCTCTCTACGGACATGTATCATACACCATACATCCTGATCATTGATTTCTTATCTGTTCGCATAACCGATCTTAGATTCACGTAACATGCATTGATTAATGCCAAAGCAAAGACGACAACATTACGAGACATGCGTTTCGTTCCGGTAAGAGAGAGAATTATCTTAAAGGAAATTCAAACGTGTATGTTCGATCATCGTTTGTCGTAATCAGGTTAAATCGTTGACGGAGTTATGTTATCAAATAAAAACAAATCTAATTGAAATTTCTTTCCTTCTTTTTCTCACTCTCTCTCTCTCTCTCTCTTTCTCTCAATAACGTAGTCTTCCTATATTCATTTTTAGAAAATATCGATATCTCTAATTTGATCATGATTATATGTATAATAAATTGATTAAGGTTTATCTAGAAATTGAAGAAATTTTTATTGCTCAGAATTATAGGAATGAATTACAGGAATTGATTATATAATTACCTTAATATATTATGAATAATAAGAATAAAGTATATAATACAGTGTGTAATAGAAAAGAAATAATCAATGATCTTAGTTACATATATTTTATATACGTAAATGTACGAGCATATAAATGCACGATTAAACATTTTCCGTATCCTGATTTTCGTAACTGTGTGGGGTATGTAATAATATTCCTCGTTGACTAACTAAGTTTCTATTTAAATTGATTGGATAACACCTGTGAAGAATACAAATATAAATGAATAGTTTATCTTCGATATATAAGTTAATGTATTTTAATAGATTGTTATTATCGTACAAATCATCGAGATGTTTAGCATTCGATTAAAAGAAATAAGATTTAAACGTAATCGAACATGTTCGAAGATCATATATATATACCAGTTAATAGATTTAGTATCGATCTTTATATTAGATACGGATAATTCAAAATAGGTTTCACGCTTTTTAAACGACGAGAATTTAAAATCATTTTCGAAATTGTTTTGCGTTCGTATTAAAGGGGCCCAAGGATTTCTTACATACTTTTTATTCTTTTCTTTTTTTTTTTTTTTTTTTATTTTTCCTTTTCTAAAACGTAACCATTGCAAAAGATTGTGGCTTAGTCATAATCCATCTATTCAGTTAGATTAGATTATACGATTGTATTTAAATCGTGTATAAATTTACTAGATAATCTTTTAGAGTTACTGTTGTTGCTATTCGAACGTGTCGATGAACGATAATTATGAAAAAAAAATGTATGAACGTCATCCACCTACTTAACACCCACCATTTGTGTTAAATATTTAACGCATAACTATATTCATTACTGACACATAACGATTAATTATGGTGGTATTCGTGATACGTATTTGTGAACACTTTGGCGAAAGCCTTTTTTGTATCATACTACTGTCAAAGATTACTATTTAAAGCATAGTGACGTAAATAAAAACGTCTTTATTAAAGCTTCGTATTACTTTTAAAGACGATAATTGCATAAAATTTCTTTAAAGGTCGTGAAACGTTAATAAACAGTTGTTTTGTTTCATCGTTAAAACAATCCAAAGATGTAATTTATAGAAGAAGAAGAAGAAGAAAAAAAAATGAGAAAAGTTACTCAACGACTGTGATAATATCTCCGTAGCAAGGATAATGAAAAGTTTTGCATATAATATGTGCATGAGAAAAAGAAAGAAAGATAAAGGAATAAATAATATAGATGTAATTAACTAACATTGAAATTTTAATTTTATTCTTTCTAGATTTATCTCTAACGCTAAATTATGTCGTTAACCTTGCTTGTTTTGCATAATATGCAACATAAAAAAAAAACAAGGATCGCATCGATCGATATTGTATTCGTGTGTGATCGATTAGACGATTAGTATTCTTTTTCTTTTTTTTATATATATATAATACATTCCTTTAAAAAAAAAAAATTACAATTAAGATAATCGATTCGCTTGGAAATTCTTCGACTTTAACGAATGAAAAGAAACAAGGGAATGAATTTGATTGGATAATTGTAGGATGAATTATATTTTTTTTCTTTTTTTTTCCTACAGGAAAAACCCTTTTTCTAGGAAGAATTTTTGTAACGTAGCCGCGATTTTACCGACTGTACAACCGGACGTTGAGAACTTGAAAGTCCGAGTCCTAGATCAGCAACAACAGCAGCAGCAGCAACAAAAGTAGATGTAAGAAGTAGTAGTAGAAATAGTAATAGTAATAGTAACATTAGTATTAGTAGTTGAAACTTATGTGACTTTCGTGAACGTTCACCAGACGGAGACACCTTTATTGAACGAGTAATAATAGTAGTAGTATTTCGATGCATTATTGTCATAGTTATTTCCAATCACCCTATATAATTATGATTACAGTTATATTCCTGATACACGCCTAATGACAAATAATTAATCGTTAATGTCAAAGGTGCCTCTTCCGAACTCAATAGAAAACTTAAAGAGATTTTGTTGTTTTATATTTTTTATTTTACATTTAACGAGAATTTATTTTCTTCTTTTTTTTTTTTTTTTTACATTTACGTTATTAAATGTTGTAACAATTGCTAACACCCCGAGAGATTGAAAAGTGAATATCCATATATGCTACATGTGTTGAGGAAAAAGAGAGAGAGAGAGAAAGAAAAATCAACATTTAATGAACGTCATTGCATAGGTTCACCTGCATGAATATTACGAAAACCAGTTTTTGCATTGGTTATTAACGACATCGTTGTTTTTTTTTATATATGTTCCTTCTCAACCTTTTCCTTATTTTATTAATAGATCGTACGCGAATTCTAAAAAATAAAGTATAGTATCTAATCTAGGTATAAAAATGTGTTATCGTAAAATGGTGATCGTTTTGTAATTTATTTACCTATGCAGGTTCCATCTTCAGATGGAGAGACAATGATAGAAAGTATGATAATGATTGCGAAAATTATATACAATGATAGATAACAGAGAAATATTTTTTCTTCTTTCTTTTGTAGTTTTTTTTTTAACAAATCAATTAGAAAAAACTTGTCAAAAATGAAAAAATATGCACACATACAAACACCTACACACATACATACACACAGAAACAAATAGTACGGGAGTCCAGTTAGTACTGGCGAACATCTGCGCAATGGAAAGTCTCGATGCAAGTTTGCATTTATTCATATTTTCTCTCCCTGCCCTGTTTTACTTTGCTCATCGGAGCATCCCCGTAACGTATGTGTTTATATGCATGTACATTACAATTTTACTTAGTGCATACATTTTTACAAGTTAACAAACTCGATACCGTAACGCACGATATCTCGAACGTGTCCTCGCACGAACTTAAGAAAATTAAACACATATACACACGCCTTACACCCAGCTCACATTCAACGCACACGTATTTGCAAATACATCATTTACTCGGTTAAATACTTTCAATCTAGATTAAAACTTTGACAAAAAAAAAAAAAGGTTAGAATATGTATGCGTACGTTCTTTTTGTTTGTTTGTTAACAAACTCATACGTTCATCTATCTGATTTTATATAGCTTAAAAAAGAAGTAAACAAAAAAGGCGTGTTGCAATTAATATTAATCATCATCTTCTTTTCCATTTAATCCTTTAAAAGAAAAGAAATATAAAAGATAACGTGAGAATTTCTTCTTTTTTTTTTTTTTTAGGAAGGTCGACGGAATGCCTCTCGTTTGAAATAAAAAAAAAAAAAGGAACAACCTGAAACGAAAAGCGAAAGTTTTAGTGATCTTGAATAAATACACAAATCTCGTTCGATTAAAATGTCCATAATTTTAAGAAATATTTAAGCATAAGTTATTTCGAATTCTTCGATCTTACGTAAGATCTTTAATTCTCACATCGATAGTTTTTTTTATTATAATATATATCGTGATTTTGTTCTTGTTATATCTTTTTGCCATTGACTGAGAGAAAGCTTAAGTTTATAAGATACATAAATTTATAATCATTATATTATGTTACGCACTATAAAAAAAAAAAACAAAATCTATTCTCAATCGTCACATTAACATAATCATAAACGTTCATAATTTTGTTCAATTATGATAAACATGATCGATCGATCGATCATAATAAAAAAAAAAAAAAACAAGAATAGCAAATGCATATACGTAATTGAAGTTTGATGGGGGAAATGCAATGAGAATCTAAAGAAATGTAATTGAAACTTTCGAAATTGATGATTCCCAATGCCAGGATCGGTGTAATACGCGTGATCAGCCTTGTTAAAAAGTGTAGATACACGTACCTAAATATAAATATACATTGAAACGTGGGATTGGTTTTAACGAATGTTTCTTGTGTGCATAGAAACGAAACTTTAAGAAAAGAATGTTGTGCGATCTTCTAAATAAGTTCTTGTGTGTCCTTGAAAACATCGATACCATAAAAGTAATTCTTGATAGTCTGTGAAACAGGATCGTTTATGGTTACGATAAACTTGTTTAGATCTGGTCAGTAACCGATCTTAACGGTTATCGACGTGACACAAATCCATTTCGAGACTCGTTTACAAACGAGGATGCAACTGGTATCAAAAATTGTTTAAACGATTAATTATTATTACATTGGAGTATAATGTTGTTGTTGTTGTATATATAATACTTTCTCAAAACTTTCGTCAGGTTTCATTGTATTTTCATAATACTGCACCGAACAAATTTGAGAAAGCAAAAGGAATATCGTTGTCGTAGTCGTCGTATAGAAAGCCATAGGAGGTGTATGCAATTTGCATGCACTTAGCGAATGCAGTTAGGAAAAACTTTCATTAGCGTGGGAGATTAACGATGCAAACAAGTCCTTGATTTTGATTTCTAACGGAAAATCATTCGCGGATTGCTATCACGTTCATGGTTATTCGTGTTATTTCTTTGTATTTTATTTTATGGCAAAAGAATTCTTTGTAAGATCAAGATCATTGCCGCGGTGTCTTGGAAAGAATTTTCTTGGTATCTCAACTGGAGAATTCTTTTATGTTATTTTTTTTTTTTTCATTTACCATTTTAATTAATTACAATTAACCCGATCGTTCACAATTGTTCTTAACTAATCAACGTTTAATCATCCCTTGTAATAAATAAAACGTTTCACATTAGTGTCGGATATCAATACTATTTTTTTTACGGTATCTTTTTTAAAATATTATTTCCCTTTTTTTTTCAAGTATCTATTACCAATTGGAAAGTCGTAAAAAGAAACAAAACGAAGGAAAATCGGACGAATTTCTTAACGACAGAGAGATATATATACGTTTAGCAAGAGATACCTATTTCATCATCATTATTCTTACCGATAGTTGGAAGTTTGAAAAAAGAAAAAAAAACTTACGAAATGATACTTGTCATCGAGAGAGGTTTATCATATTTTAGTTGCGTATACTCAAATCTACGAATAAGTCGTATTCGAATAATTATGTTACTATACTGACACGAACGTAACGACGGAAGTGAGTGCAACCGGGCTGATCCGGCCCCCACGTGCACTATGATTAGGAATGCCAATGGACTCTAGCAAGGTAGACGCAACGTGCATGGAAAAATATAGACGTTTATATGACTATAGGGAAGAGTTTTCAACCCCATAATTATCTTTCGCTTATAAAGTAGCCATGAGTCGTGAATCCGTTCAGTTCCATGATCGCTGGAACGAGCTTGGGATAATAAAACAAACGAACAAACAAATTCATTTTAGTTTTTTTTCTTCTTTGATCATCATTATCATCATCATTATTATCGAGTTCGCGAATAATGCGAACGATTACGGGATCGTGGAGTATGCTGCTCATACACGGTGATTTCAAGTTAAATACGTAATAATAATAATAATAACGATAAAATAATAAAATTAATATTAATAATAATAATATCAGTGAGACACCACAAAGGAAAATCAATTGAAAATTAAAAAACATGTTCACTCGGTTCGCGATTGGATCGTTTTTAATCGTGTTATTTACGATGGATTTGGTAATTACGTTGCCAATAGGTCCTCCAATAAGAAATTTCGATAATACGAATAGACGAAGAGAGGAAGCGGGTTTCGCCGAGTCTCCGAAAGTTTTAGAAATTCAATTGCCCGTTAAAATAGCTACCAAGGATGATCTGATAGCTTGGGCTAAATACGTGATGGGTTTGATGGCATCGAGGATAAATGTAACATTGTCTTCGGTCAAGGAAGAATTATCAAAGGTCGATCAGAATCGTTTGAAAAGTTCTTCGAAATTACAAACGCCTAGTAAAACTCAATCGAGATATAATACGGAGATTAAAACGAAGGTAGTATCTTCTTCGCAATTTCCAACAACGCGATTCAATGCTAAACAGGAAAGCAATCTTTTCTTACCGCAGTATCCAAATTTTGGTACGAAAAATACATACGATTTGAACGACGAAGAAATCATACGTAACACGAACAACGTTGTTATACCACAACCAGCAGGAACTTATCTTCCCGTACCAATCAGTAATCCTGGAATTTCAGGATACAGACAAGAAGAACCGATAGGCAAATTATTCTTCGACGAGTTTGAGAAAAACTTTACGAACAATTTCGATTTCAAAACGTTCAACAACGATGATTTAACGAACGTTAATAACATGTTTATCAATAATCCTTTGGAATTATCCGCACCGATAAGACAAACAAATAATTTTACGAATATTCATAGAAATATTAGCAATGGTCCTATTATACCATTGATAAGCGTACCATTCGAAGCAGTTATCACTATAACGAGAGAACAATCAACCGAATCTACAATTCCACCTAACAAAACGAAAAATCTTTTGTTAATACCTAAGAGAGAACCACCCGACGAATTTCCTCCCTATTTCGAAAGAAATTACACTCTTATTGATCAGGATGGTCAAATTAACGTTATTTTCGACGATTTCGTAACGGAGGATAATATGAACAATTCGACGAAGAAAAATGTTAGGCAAGAAACGGAAAATAAAAAAAAGGAAGATAGAAAAAGACCGTCCAATACGATAGGTGAACTTTTACAATTGTTAGGAGTTTTAAGAAGAAATTCGCAAAACGAGACCAACGTCAGAACAACTTCGCCAATTTTGAAGATCATTAAAGGTATGACATCACAGAAGGTACAAACTGCTCCAGCCTATAACGAGGTAATACTTTTATCTTTTATCTTTTATCCTTTCCCCTATTTATTTTTCATTGAAACGTCGACTTTTTGTTTCTTGAATATATTATACTAGAAAATTAATATATAAATATTCATACAAAATCGTATATTATATTTTTTGATATCTTCTCGAAAGTGACCAAAAAAAAATATATATATATATATATATATATGTATATAACTAATGAAATGCAAGTTGTGAATGATGATGATGACTTTCATAAGACGTAAACGTGAAAGTAATTTAACGATACGTATATACGATAAAAATTCTCCTATCCTAACAAGTTTTTAATTATGCATGCGTCTTTCTCGTCAAAACTTATCGTAAATATCAAATCAATGATCGATTACTCAAGTAAGAATAAACATTAGAGTCTTTTATGGGAACAGCGGTAGTTGCGTAATACCGTGTCGCAGGTACTTTAACTAAACGCGTGTGTGTATAAAACAAAAAAAACACCAACAGAAAGGAGAAAAAAACAAAAAGGAAAAGGAAAGGGGAAATGTGACTCTCTGGTGTGACGTTTGATATCATAATATTTAATCGAAAAAGGAAGTATAACTTTAATTACATTATTAATCATCTATAATTGTTAAATAAAATAATTTATTATAAGTATATATATGATCGATCACACGTAATTTTATTAATTTACAAACTGATTTTACTCGTTTTCACGACTAACGTTGATTTATTTATTTTTTATTTTCTTATTTATTTCAGTCAGCGTTATTGACGATTAAAGAAGAATTAAACAAAACTAATTCTGATTCGCCGGAACTCGAACAACAGGTATCACAGATTCACGAGTTTTTAATATTATTATTTTGCTTTTTAACCATTTTCTTTTTTTTTTTTTTT